>NW_011495049.1:1505045-1522599 GCF_000754665.1 Bison bison bison
TCGTTTTCTGAATGTTGAGCTTTAAGCCAACTTTTTCACTCTCCTCTTTCACTTTCATCAAGAAGCTTTTGAGTTCCTCTTCACTTTCTGCCATAAGGGTGGTGTCATCTGCATATCTGAGGTTATCGATATTTCTCCCGGCAATCTTGATTCCAGCTTGTGTTTCTTCCAGTCCAGCGTTTCTCATACATTCAGCCTTTTCTATTTTTTCCTGATTTAGTCTTGGTAAATTGTGTGATTCTGAGAATTTATCCATTTCTGCTTGGCTGTCCAATTTTGTTGATTGTATTCTTTTTTAACCTTTCATGTTTCTTTGGTATCCATTGTTATTTCACCTCTTTCATTTTTGATTTTATTTATCAGCACCTTTTCTCTCTCTATTTTTGTCTCAGTGAGTCCAGCTAATAATGCTGGGTGAATTTTATCTTTTCAAAGAATATGCTCTTATTTTCATTGATCTTTTCTTTTATCTTCTTAGTATTATTTCATTTATTTCCAGTCTTATCTGTATTGTTTTTTCCATTCATTTGTTCTTCTTTTTCTAGTTCCTTTAGGTGCAGGATTAAATTGTTTATTTGAACTTTTTCTTGTGTTTGAAGTGGACCTGTGTTACTATAAGCTTCCCTCTTAGTAATGATTTTGCTGCAACTTACAGATTTTCGTATATTGTATTTTCACTTTCATTTGTCTTCAGGTATTTTTAATCTTCTTTGATTTCATTTTTGACACAGTAGTTATCAATAACATGTTTAGTCTCCACCTGTTCATTATTTTTCTAGCTTTCTTCTTGTACTTGGTTTCTAGTTTTATACCATCTTTTCCATGACTGGAAAAGATGACTGATATGATTTCATTCTTAAATTTATTGATACTTCTTTTGTATCACAGTATATGCCCATCTTTGAGAGTATTCCATTGTGCACTTGAGAAGAATGTGTATCCTGCTGCATTTGGATGGAATTTTCTGGATAAATCTATTAAATCTATCTGGCCTAATATTTCATTTAAAGGCACTGTGTTCTTGTTTACTCTCTGTCTGGAAGATCTGTCCATTGATAAGGGTGAGATGTCAAAATCCCCTAATATTATTGTCTTGCTATAAATTTCTCCCTTTAAGTCTGTCAATAATTGCTTTATGTGTTTTGGTGCTCCTGTGTTAAGTGCATGTATAAATAATGCCTGTTACGTCTTCCTGATGAATTGTTCCCTTTATCATTATATCCTATCCATCCTTGTTTCCTGTTACCTTTTTTAGCTGGAAGTCTATTTTACCTGGTATGAATATGGGTTATACCTACTTCTTTTTAGCTGTCATTTGCTTGGAGTATCAAATTCTGTCCCTTTACTTTGAGCCTATGTTTGTCTTTAGAGCTGGGGTAAATCTCCTAGACACACTATATAGTTGTGTTTTTTAAAAATCCATTTAGCCACTCTATATGTTTTCATGGGTGAGTTCAATCCATTTTCATTTAGGGTGCTTATTGATAAATGGGAACCTAGTACTGCCATTTTATGTTTTGTTTTTTGGTTGCTCTGTCTCCAGGTTTTTTTGTGTGTGTGTATAATTCTGTCTGCTATGTTGATTTGGTGGTTTTCTGTGATGTTTCTCTCATTTTCCTTTTTTTTGTGTATGTTTAGGGTCTCTGCTCTACATTTACGTTTTGTGGTTATTGTGAGGTTTGTATTATAAATGTCTCATCAATAAAACAGTCCTTTTTCTCCTGAAAGCATCTTCAGTTATCTATATGGTTCCTATCATTTTCCTTTCCCTCTTGTGTGTTTCTGTTGTCTCAGATTATGGATTTTTATGCTGTGAGCTTGTTACCAAATCGAAGTAGTCATAGTTATTCTTACTGTTTTTTAATCTTTAACCTTTAATTAAATGTTTAACACCTATTATGATACAGAGTTGCATTTTTCTGATTCTGTTATCACCTTGCTCAGAATTTTGTGTGCTTTTGCCATTTTGTTTCAGTTAGAAGAGCTCCTTTAAACATTTCTTGTAAAACAGGTCTAGTATTGATGCCCTCCCCCAGCTTTGGTTTGTTTAGGAAAGCCTTTATTTCTTCTTCACAAGCTGATTGATAATTGTGCTGGATAGAGTATTCTTGGTTGACAATTTTTATCTTTTAGTATTTTGGGCATGTCATTCTGTTCCCTCTCGGCCTATAGAGGTCTTGCTGAGAAATATGCTGATATGCTTAATGGGGGTTCCTTTGTACGTTACCATACATTTTCCTTGGCTACCTTTAAAATTCTTTGTCATTGACTTTGGACATTTTAATATGATGTGCTTGGAGAACATCTTCTTGTGTTGAAATTACTAGTTGTTTTCTTAGCTGCATGGGCTTGTAAATCCAGTTCCTTCCCCAGGTTTGGCAAGTTCTCAGCTATTACTTCTTTAAGTAAACTTTACTGTCCTCTCCCTCTGGGATACTGCTTATTATTGTGTTATCCTTCCTAAATGGATTTGGATAATTCTTTGAATTTTTCTTAATTCTTTGGTTCTTTTTTAGAGTTAAAATCTCTTTGGTTAACATATTCCTTTTGTTCATTAATTTTATTCCTGAGTTCATTAAACTGCCTTTCTGCATTTTCTTGCAGCTTGTTGAGTTTCTTCATGACAGCTATTTTGAGTTTTTTTTATCAGTTAGACAACAGCATTCTGTGACTTAAATTTGGTTTCTGTGATAGTGTTGTTTTCTTTTGTGATACAGTTTCACTGTGATTTTTTTATGGTGCTTGACAGATTATTTCTCTACCAGTCCATTTGAAGTTGCAAACTCTTTTCTTTTTTAGGTAAGTCTTCCCCTCCCTTTTCCCCCAGTAGATTCTAAGCATTCAACTAGTTAGAAATTAGATGCCTCCCCCTGCCCCCACCGCCGCCACCACCCAGTAGGTTGTTACAGCACAAGTTTTTGGTTTCTCCTTCCTGTGGTTATATTTGAGATTGTCAGTTTCTATACTCCACTACCTCCATAAGAGGTATCACTCAGTGCTCTGGTTTTTGCTCCTGTTCTCTGGAATCATTGGTTCTTCGCTGCTGATGGTGTCATTGGTATTGCTGCATGGGGCACTGGAATCGTGTGTATTTCTGCCCTGTCCAGGGTCTCCTGAGTTATATACTTCATTGTTGCTAGGAGGGTGGAGAGTAGGGCAGGAGCTAAGATTTTAAGTGCTGTTGCCATGTATGGGATTTTCATGTAACAGGGTGTCACAGTTGTGGATGGAGTGCAGGGTTGCAGTTGTGAGTGCCTCCATGACTTAAAGGACAAAATTTCAGGTTCCTCTGCTGCTACTGACCACTTCCTATACCTTGGGGTGCCACTGTGGCTGAGATACCAGAGTTGTGTCCACTGCCTTCCCTAAGGCTACTGGTTCTGTGGGCTTGGCCACAATGGCTGAAGGTCTAGGATCACAGACATCCTCTTTCCCTTAGTTCTGTCCCCTCTGGTCTTCACACTTTTAGGTGTACAGATGTCTGGAATTCTCTTTCATCTGGTGTGTTGCACAATGTCACCTTTGTTGACTTGTGAGTGTTTTACTGGTTGTAGATTGAGATGTAGAGACCAAGAAAGTGTCTCAAGCTGCCATGATGCTGAAGTCACTCCTCTATTATTTTTTTTTTTTTTTTTTTCTATAAATACTCAAACCTATGTGAAGGGGTTATGTCACTGGTGGTTGCTGACAAGTAGTTGTGGATGCAAAGTTGCAGGAGTTGGAGCTCTGGATTCTTGATATAAATATAAATATAAATAAATAAAAGACTTTGGATACAAAAAAGAGGAAAGTTACCTCTTCCAGACTAACTTAGAAAATAAATGGCCAATACATTAAAAAAAAAACAAAAACAGTAAAAACTCTTAGCAATTCTAAAGTCAACTTTGGAGCCTGGAAACCAAACTGTTTTGTACATCCCTCTATTAATTCCACATTCTATGAAGTTTGAGTGTTTGCTTCTCACTGAAGGCTCTGAGTTCCTCCAGGGCAGAAATAGCATCTTCATCTTTGTATCTTCTGTTGCACATAATACATAATAGGCGCTTGATAACTTTCTTTTTGAAGAATGAAACAACTTAGGAGGTAATAGATTGGGGACAAGGTTTAAGAGACAGAAGTAAAGTGGAAAGTATATTTGAGAATTGACTGAATACTGATTAAAAGAAAGGCAGGAAACTTGAAATTACAGCTTCAGATTTCAGCTGAGCTCTTCAGCTCTCCTCAGTGTAAAATAAGGGTTTATACAATCAATGTAACTTGTTTGATAATGCATATTTGAAGACCCTGAACAAAAGTGGCAAGTAATTCAGGCCTCTGTTGAGGGTATGTAATACTTGATTTCTCAAAAGAATCCATTTCTTTATGTAAAAGGATTTTTAAAGTAGGAGGTGGTTCCCAAGGACTATGGGAAACTCTTAACGAAGCATAGAATCATTTTTTTCCCCACAAAATAACACAGTGAAAGCTAGAAGAGTTCAAAAACATCATAGTGGAGCTCCAGAGCTCAGTTATGTCAAGAGTTCTATTTCTCTCTTTTCTTTCATACTTAAGTTCTCTCCTCTGTAATCTGATTCAAGTCCACCAGGAATAATCCCATATGCCCTTTATTTCTATATGCTCAGCCTCTTCAAGAAACTTAAGATTTCCCAGGTCATCTTTCAAGACTTGGGAGTTTCCTTTCTATTTGACTCTGCAAATTCACTAATCTGACTTCATCTTCACTCTCTTTGGCCTCCTTCCACTCTTTCTAAAGCTGTGGTGTCTTTATCATTGTCACTTAGAGTTCATTGTCTCTCTCTCTTCACCCCCAGAGTTCCAGTCTTCAAATCCAGAGGGTCAGACTGCACTTCCTGCTACCCCCTCTTTGGTGTAATCTTCATGGACACATCATGTCTCATTTCATGAAGATTTTAGTTCCTAGCTCACTCACTGTTGTTTTCTCTAATACTTTCTCATTATCATAGTGACTGATTTTAGATTTTGTGTTAATAATTCTTCCCTGATCTCTAGGTTCCTTGACTCTTTCTTTTCCAGAGAACCTGTTATCTACCTTATGCAGCCATAAACTCCCTAAATGAATCCCAGACTGAGATTCCCTAAAATGACATCCCTTCTACAATTTTAGTTATAAGCATCTTACTGTCTAGGTATTATCTCCCTTACTCAGTGCCTCTAGTACACTTGGCAACAATCCTTTCACTCCATTTGCTTTACACGAATACCACATTTTCACTGTTACTTGCTCCCTCATTTTGTACTTAGCTTGAGTTCTCTAGTCTAACTATGAAATATCTCTGCTCAGACCTTGTGCTTCATTTCAGAGTTTGGCTGTTGTTTGACTCTAAGTCTGGTCCAGTCTTGTACCTGCTCATTAGGGCTGGATCCCTCCTGACCCTAAGCTAGTTTGATACCAAGTTGTTTTATGCTGTCTTGTTGAGAGTCAAATCCTGTTTTATTCTTGCACAGATGACCAGTCATACTGCAATGATGACCAACCCTAAGAAAGGCTTTCATTGCTTTCCCTTGTAATCAAAAGTGCTTTTCAGAATCCTATCTTCTTGGATAGAAATTCTTTCTTCTTGCCTATATCTAGCTTAAGACTTCACACTCAGAGAAACTCACTGTCCACTCCAGAGTGATTTTCCCTTGCGTGCAAACCAATAGATTCAGCTTTGATATTTATGGTCTTTGATTATTTAACAGGTCTGCCCTTTTAATCACTTCCCTGAATACACTCTCAAATATCTTGCCCTTTCCCCCTCTATCCCATCATTGTGTTTACATAGTACCACTTAATCTTAGTTGAATCCCACTCTGTACTTACTCTGCTCCTGAACTTAGATGAACATGACTGGAGAAAAACAACATTATTTTGAAATCCATGGCCACTTTATTCAAGTGGGCTCATCTACTGTTGAGCCATCCTACTTCATTTTCCTAGTCTATTCATTTTTTTACTCTCCTAGATTTTTTTTTTACCCTCCTATTTCCTTTTCATCTTGTTTTCATTGAACTTTCAACACATACTTTCTCATCTTCATTCTCATTTGATAACCTTTCACTGAGAAAGTAGAAGCACTTAAGATTTCTACGTGATCCCACTCTGACATCTGCCAGTCAACTTGGAACTATACCCATATAATCTGCCTTTCCTTTATTTTTTAGTGATGAAATCTCAGTGTTTCTCTCTAAGGCCAAGCCCAACACTTGTGCTCCAACAATTTTCCCCTTACTCTCACCTTTTTTTTACATATTTATTCTAGTAGCATGCAAATATGCTCTAATTTCTCATATCTGAAAAAACATTTCCTGGCTTCACATTTCTCTCTAGCTTCTGACCTCATTTCCTGTAAAGCTCCTTGAAAGAAGTATATATTTGCTTGCTCCCAAATTCCTTGAACAAATTCAAAGCAGTTTTTAATCCCCATCACTCCACTGAATCATAGAAAAAGCAAGAGAGTTCCAGAAAAACATCTACTTCTGCTTTATTGACTACACCAAAGACTTTGACTGTGTGGATCGTAACAAAGTATGGAAAATTCTGAAAGAGATGGGAATACCAGACCACCTGACCTGCTTCCTGAGAAATCTATACGCAGGTCAAGAAGCAACAGTTAGAACTGCACATGGAACAACAGATTGGTTACAAATTGGAAAAGGAGTACATGAAGGCTGTATATTGTCACCCTGCTTATTTAACTTATATGCAGAGTACTCATGTGAAATGCTGGGCTGGATGAAGCACAAGCTGGAATCAAGATTGCCAGGAGAAATATCAATAACCTCAGAAATGCAGATGACACTATCCTTATAGCAGAAAGCAAAGAACTAAAGAGCCTCTCGATGCAAATGAAAGAGGAGAGTGGAAAAAATTGGCTTAAAACTCAACATTCAAAAAACTAAGATCATGGCACCTGATCTCATCACTTCATGGCAATAAATGGGGAAACGATGGAAACAGTGGGAGACTTTAGTTTTTTGGGTTCCAAAATCACTGCAGATGGTGATGGCAGCCATGAAATTAAAAGATGCTTACTCTTTGGAAGAAAAGCTATGTCCAACCTAGACAGCATTTTAAAAAGGAGAGACATTACTTTGCCAACAAAGGTCTGTCTAGTCAAAGCTATGGTTTTTCCAGTAGTCGTGTATGGATGTGAGCGTTGGACTATAAAGAAAGATGAGTGCCAAAGAATTGATGCTTTTGAACCGTGGTGTTGGAGAAGACTCTGGAGAGTCCCTTGGACTGCAAGGAGATCCAACCAGTCAATTCTAAAGGAAATCAGTCCTGAATATTCATTGGAAGGACTGATGTTGAAGCTGAAGTTCCAATACTTTGGCCACCTGATGTGAAGAACTGACTCGTTGGAAGAGACCCTGATGCTGAGAAAGATTGAAGGCGAGAGGAGACGGGGACGACAGAGGATGAGATGGCTGGATGGCATCACCAACTTGATGGACATGAACTGGAGCAAGTTCTGGGAGTTGGTGATGGACAGGGAAGCCTGGCTTGCTGCAGTTCATGGGGTCGCAAAGAGTTGGACATGACTGAGCGACTGAACTGACTCCACTGAAAGCACCTGTCAGAAATTTCCAATGACCTCCACATGGCTAAAGCCAATGACAGCATCTTAATCTTCATCTTTCTTGACCTTGGATATAACATTTGGATTCTGGGCTACTGTTTTCCTTTGAGAGATTAAATATTTCTCTGGCTCCTTTGCTGATGTTAGTCCTTGAATCTCTTCCATTCTTTATTTACTCTCACTTCAGAGTGATGTTATCTGTACTTTTGTTCTTAAAATTGTTAAACTGATGATTTCTAAATCCATGCCTGCAACTTGGACCCCTATGAACTCAGCTATCTGGCTGCTCACTTAACAGTTCAATTTGGATGACAAATTAGCATCTGAAGCTTTATATGTCTGCAGATTGACTGCCAGTTCCTCTCTCCATCCGAATCTGTCGTTGCTTGCCTTCATCTCAGTAAAGAGAAACCTCATCCTTCCAACAGAATATAACAAAATTTTGGATGTGTCCCTGACTCTTGCCTTTTTCTCCAGTCCTACTTCCAATGAGAAAATCTAGTTGTCTCTATGTTTGATTTGTGTAGAGAATTGTGATATTTTCTAACTGCCTTTACTTCTATCTTCCTGATTTAACAACCATCATTTCTCACTCAAATGGTTGAAGTAGCCTCCTAACTGTTATCTCTCCTCTGTTGACATCCATTTTCAATCCAGTAGTCCAAATGTTTCTTTTGAAACATATCAGATCACAGCATCTTCCAGTGGTTTCCAATAACAAGGGCATGCCACTCAGAGCAAAAGAAATTTTTGTTAAAATAGTTTGCAGCGCCTTTTGATATCTGATCCTTTGTTGTCTCCTAGATACCATGTCCTTCGATTTTCCCCTATCCTTCCTAACTTTAGCCATACTGCCCTCCTTCCCTTCCTCACACTTACCAAGCATACTTCCATTTCATGGCCCCAGTCTCACATACTCTTCCTTCTTTCTGAAACATTTCTTCTCCAGTAGTCATATTGCCTTCTCTATCTGTTACTTATGGTCAAATATTGCTGATTAGATAAGCTTTCTTTCTTTACCATAAATAAAAATTCTTCCTCCTCCTATTTCTTTTCTTCCTTATTTTACCTTATCTTGTTTATCACTTATATTTACTCTTGTTTGTTTACTATAAGTCAGGTAACTTATTTGATATAATTCCTTCAGTCTGATGAATTGTAAATTCTAATTCTTATTTTTTTAATTGGAGGATAATTGCCTTACAATTTTGTGATGGTTTCTGTTGTGCAACAACATGAATTAGTCATAATTATATATATGTGTATATACACATATATATATGTATGTATGTGTGTATATATATACACACATATGTATGTACACACACACATACATACATACACACATTATTGCCTCTCTCTTTTGAGCCTCCCTCCCACCCCCATTCTACCTCTCTAGATTATCAGAGTGCCAGGCTGGGCTCCCTGAGTTATACAGCAACTTTCAACTAGTTATCAATAAAGAAGTTGTGGTACATATATACAATGGAATGTTACTGAGCCATTAAAAGAAACAAATTTGGGTCAGCTGTAGTGAGGTGGATGAACCTAGAGCCTGTTATACAGAGTTAAGTGAGTCAGAAAGAGAAAAATAAATATCGTATATTAACATATATATATATTGAATCTAGAAAAATACTACTGACGAACCTGTTTACATAGAGGAAATGGAGATACGGATGTAGAGAACGCACTGTGGACATAGCGGGGGAAGGAGAAGCTGGGAGAAACTGAAAAAGTAGCACTGACACATATACCTTATGTCTTCTAAGCCATAAACTTGGAGTTATAAATGCCAGGTCGTGAGGGGCCCTGCTGTGTTTCAGTGGCCAGCACAAAGCAAGTGCTTATTCTGTGTTTTTCAAATTACTTAATATGAGATCATTTTGTATTTTGGTTTCCTTACTTTGGCGTACAAAAATGGTATGTTTTATTAAAGCTCTACACACAGTGTTCATCAAGAAAGCCCAGACTGTCTTTCCCCCTCAGCTACTCCTAGTTCATCACTGGTTTTAGTGATTTACCCTGCATATCATTTCCCAATTGCTTATCCACTTGACTTTTTTTTTTTTTTTTTTGGTAAAACAGGCATATAAATAAATAGAAAATACTCATATTGAATTTTATTAGAATGAGGTAAAACATTGAGAAATGTCTGTGGAGTAACAATGGCTTTAGGTAATGTTGGAAATGGCTGGAGGTTTATCTGAGTTGGGGAGATATGGAGGGGACACTGCCCTTGTATTACAGTTGAGTAGAAGGCTTGAGGAGACCACATTTGTAGGAGTAAGTTGGAATTTGCCCAGAATGAGTTGTCAAACTTCCTTGCAGGCATTCCAGTTGATTTAAAATGTTGCAATTAGCAATAAAACCCATTATTTATCTATTTCTACCTTTTTTTAAATTGGAATACCATCTACTCATTAAGAGGCATCAACTCATGATCAACTCTGCCCCTTGGCCTGAGGGTCTGGTTCCATGACCCCTGTGCTGGGTAAGGGTCCTTTTCTCTAGTGACAGTTGGGGCGATGGCAGCCCCAACCCAGATCACAGATGGTGATTGAAAACGATGCAATTCAGCCTTCTTAGGTGACCTTGGCTAGACTGCTCACAGGTCTCTCTGTGCTCCATAAATTACAGGTAATTACGCAGAAATAGGAGATCAGCTCATTCCCTTGAGTTATATGTGAAGTGCAACTGATTTCACTTAGGGCTGAGCAGCAGTAAAGTATATTAATATCGGCTTAATTTGTGGTAATTGAGGTAGCAATAAAGAATTACCCCTGGAATATTTTATTCCCATGATCTTACGAGGGTTTAAACTATGGAAGCGGTTTTTTTTGGTCATAGTATAAAATGTCCCATTCTCTCTCATCAGGAACTTAGTGTAATTAGCGTCTGGCAGACAACACTGTGTTCAGTCATTTCCCCTGTCCCTTGGATGCATTTTTATTAGCCAAAGTATCAAGTAACCTTATTTATTATTCTAGATAGAAGCATTTTGATCTCATTAACATGGATAATTTTCTCCAAACTTATGTAGTCATACTGCAGCCAAAGCTCCCTTTATGACAATTAAGATATACAATTTTTTTCTTCTGGTGTCTTACTATACAATTAAGATACCATTCAAATCAGTAAATTTATTAGTATATTAACACACTAATTGGATTACAAACACATCTTCTTATTCCTGAAATGTTTATGATTTAATTGACTTGTTTAAACTAATTTTCATCTCCCTTTGCAATGATAACTCGTTGTTAATTGAACTTATTTACACATGGAATACTGATACTGCATTTCCCTGAACCAAGGAAATACGTCTAGAGGTCTCATCAGAGTGTTAGGTTTTTGGCTTTATTCACTGGGCACCAGAAACTGCTACTAGAGATAAAAATGATCTTAAAATGTTCATTTGCTGAAATATGTAAGAATTAATTGCAGTAACTTGTAGGACAAGTAAATATGATTTTGTTAGTAAATAATTATTTGTTTATTCATGTACCCTATATGCGGAAGAGCTATTGCTTAAGAAACATAGTGACTCCTTTCTATTTAGGCAGGGATCTGTAGCGGCAGTGACCAGGTCTGCTATCACAGAGGTAATTGACACAGTGATATGTTTTAGAATGCTGGGATTCTGCACTGCTGTTGCCAAGTCTTGAATGCTCTCTGAATTAAAGATTTTTAAAGGAGACAAAGAGACATATATGCACATTTATGAGAAGTAATTTCAAATGCACTGTAACGCCCAATGGTAGTGAATTACATCCATGGGGTAAAAATCATGATTTAAAGTTTAAATGTAGAGTTTAAAACTGTATTGTCTTGGGAAAAGGGTGCTGAAACATAAACAGAGTTGTCCATGGTGATTTTGAAGATCTTTACTACTACATTTTTCCACCTTGCTACTTTGAATTTCCTCTTTGTCATTCCTGTTGTTTAAGATGTAAGCCACATGAAAAAAAGTACCTAAAACAAAGATGAATACCTGTGTGACCAGTCCCCAGGTTGAGGAATTAATTGTCACCAGCGTGCCAGAACCCCTCTCCCCTTCCTTTCCAATATTTCTCAAAATTGCCATCGTCCTGACTTTTAGGGTAATTACTGTCCTGCTTTTCCTTTTAAGTTATATTGAATTATCTATTCCTGAATAGAAATTTTCCAGCTTTATATGGAAAGTCACACACCGCATATTCTTTTGTGTCTAGGTTCTTTGGCTCAATAATAATATTGTGAGTACGTATTCCATATCTAAGTTCTTATGTGTGGCTATAGTTTGCTTATTTTTTTGCTGTGTAGTATTGCATTGTGTGAACATAACACAAATGATGTATCCATTTCATGGTTGATGACCACTCTGGTTGTTTCCAGGTTAGAGCTATGACATAGATATAATGCTGGATTTGGAAATAAACTTTGAAGTGAAATATCTAGGTCAGAGTCCTGCAATTTAAGTTTTAAAAGTAGCTTATGAGAATTTCCATGGTTCCACATTCTTGTTACTCCTTTAAATTGTCAGTCTTTTTAGTGGTGCAATGGTATTTAGCTCTGACTTTAAGTTACATTTTCCTGATGATTAGGGGGTCCAGAATCATTTCCCATTTATATTTACTGTTTAGATGTAAATTTTCAGTTATTCAGTATTTTTATTTACTGAAATCTCTTTGGACTTTCTGCCCCAAGGCTTCTCAGATTTCCCCTCTGTGCCCAGAGAGTGCCTCTCCCTTCTTGCTGGACCATACTCCGAGGTATCTACGCCTTTGACACATTTTTACTTATAACTATATGAGTACTCCTCCTCTCTCAAATATTTTTCCCCACCTGCACTCCTTAACCCATCTGGATGTGGAGCCTAGGGAAGTCTTCTCTTTAAGAGCAATTGGAATTCTATAATGCAACAGACCTGCTTTAAAATAAATTACGCCTGAGGTTACTTACTATTTTTTACCTCTCTTTCCTAAGTTTTCATCACAATGCCTTTTGGCCTCTCAGTAGAATTAATTAAGTTATGTGCGTGCGTGTATGCTCAGTTGTGTCCAACTTTTTGCAACCCCATGGACTGTAGCCCGCCAGGCTCCTCTATCCATGGCATTTCCTAGCCAAGAACACTGGAGTAGATTGCCTTTTCCTTCTCCCGAGGATCTTCCTGATCCAGGGATCGAACCTGCATCTCCTATGTCAAAAGTAGTATTTTAAATTAATACCTTATGATTCTGAAGATCAGAAATCTTAAAAGGATCTCACTGGTAAAATCACGGTATTGGCAGGGCTGCATTGTTTTCTGGAGACTTTAGGGAAGAATCTGTTTTCTTGCCTTTTCCAGAATCTACAGACCACCTGCCTTCCTCAATTCATAACCCTTCCTTTCTCTCTTCCCTCTGGCCCTGAATTTCCTAGCTTGCTTTTTCACTTTTAAGGACTCTTATGATTATATTTGTGCTCTTTTAGATAATACAGGATAATCTCTCCATGTCAAGGTCACATAATTGACATACTTAATGCCATCTGCAATTTTAATACCCTTGACATGTAACATGCTAATAAAATATTCTCAAGTTCTAGTGATGTGAATATCTTTGGGGGTGTATTATTCTGTCTACCAGACTTTTCATATGAATAAAGGGTTAGAAAGCATCATGAATTACAAATGCACTTTACTTTATGAAATCTCTGTCTTGCCTAAACTCGTGTCCTTGAACTTATTTATGACTTTGCTTTCAAAGCAGAAAATTGACCTTAATATAAAAAAAAATAGATAAAAATTTTGATAAAAACTCTGACAGAAAAAAAAAATTCATAGGAGATAAAGTGAGAGTAAGATGATGGTCAAAATAGATCATTTCAAACCTGAAGTTGGCATAGTTTGTTTGGGAAGTCCCTTTTATCCTTAAGCAGATCTTACAGCTTGAAACAAATCTGTTACACTCCAGACAGATTTATCATTTTCACCACTTCATTCAATTTGCGTTGTAAGAAATTCATTTGGGGATGCTGGAGAATACTTCTCAAATGCATGTTGTTGATTAAACAGGGCAGAGTAGCTGTGGACCAGAATTGGTAAAGAGTTATAGAGGGAGAAGGCAGTGGGAGTTGATGTGAGTAATGGTTTCTATCCATGCCCTGAAAAATCCTCTTTAAATTACACTTGTGAGTGGATGGGAGAGCGCCTTCTCTTGAAGCCACCATCAATCGTATGCCCAGGTTGCAGTTCGTTTTAATACATCAGCCTCTTTCCTTCCCGCACACTTGCTCTTCTTCTGTCCGGAGAGGAGAGACTGTAGTCTTCACAGTGACAGAAGGACATGAGGGCCATTGACTCAAAGGTGAAATCAAAGGACAGAATATTTAGCTTCAAATCCTCTAGAAAATATTAAGTCAACCTCCTAGGATGAAGGCTTTTTTTAATAGAAGCTGTGTAAAATTTAGTTGAATTGAAATTTTGATGGATTCTTCTCTGAAGGAAGGGAGTCCACTGATAAGCTAGTCATGTTCCTTTGCTGCTACTTAGGGCATATTCTGATGCTTTTAGCTATTGTTCAGGAGTTGTTTTAATGAAAATATTTACAATGCAATCATGTAGTAGAAGCAATACAACTAGAAATTAGGAACATATATTTTCAGTGATACGGACTTGGATTAAAATACCACTAGAGAGCTGTGTGACTTTAGGCAAATTAATACATTTCTTATATGTAAAATGGAGTAACCATATCTAACACATTGGGTGGTTATGATTAAATGTGGGATGATACATGTAAAGCATTTGGTAAACAGCTTATGTACAATATCTTGATACTGTACATAATGTGATATCATTACTTCCCTCCAGGCTTCTTCAATTATTCTAGGAGACACAAAATTAATATAACTGCATTGGAAGCTGAGTGTAAGAGATGGTATGTGTGTGGAAACTAACAAATTGGTGAGCAAAGGAACTTAAGTTAAAAATTACTTAAAATACTTTAAAAGTGAAAGTTGCTCAGTTCTGTCCGACTCTTTGCAACCCCATGGACTATATAGTCCGTGAAATTCTCTAGGCCAGAATACTGGAGTGGGTAGCCATTCCCTTCTCCAGGGGATCTTCTCAATGCAGAGATTGAACCCAGGTCTCCCACATTGCACGCAGATTCTTTACCAGCTGAGCTACCAGGGAAATCCTAAAAAAACTTGGTGCACCAAATAAAACATGACTGGGGAACAACCTTGACATTCAGGCTGTGACAGTTAGCTGCTTTTGTCAGAGATCTCGCATCAGCAGTGACCACACCATAGGGGAGACTCAGATCCCGCACAAACCAGGAATTCAGAGACTGGTTCTATGTTTCCCTGGCTATGGGAACCACCTTTTCATTAGGGTCCTTTCACCCAACCCTAATCTATAAAATAAAAATATCTATATCTACCTTACAAGATTGCTTTGAGGATTGATTAGAGGTAATATCTGTAAAATATCTAGCAAGAAATTGGAAACTGTAAGTACTTAATATATGATAGGAATGTATTTTCTCAAACTTACAGTAGATTCTCATCTTCTACTGTACCTGTTACAGTTTCTTGAGTCTTTCTAGAATGACATCTCTGTCCCCTCAGTGTGAAAATGATTCTTATTTCACTTTTTTATATCACAAAACCCCACATATTCAGCTGTATTCAGGTTTAATAGGGCACAAGGAAAAGTGGAACGCTCATTGTCCAGTTACATAAATATAAAACAAATCTATTCGTGCTATGCCAAGAATAAAAATCTTACAGTGTGTTGTCTTAAAGAACTGAATTTGTGCATTGTGGTCAGATTTTGTATGGGTACAATTTTGTGAGTACCCATGGGGCTTTAAACACTGTTTCTAGGGGAAATTCTTCCAACCAAGCAGGTTATACTTGAGATCCAGCCTAATAGCGTGGTGAAAAGTACAGGTTCAGGAGTCAGAGAACCCTTCTTTGAAATCCTGGATTTACCACTTGGGAGCTGAGTAACAGAGTGAGTTTCTTAATCTCTCTGTCCTTCAGTTTCTCCATCTGCAAATGGGGGTAGGATAAATGCATCCCTCATATAGCGTTTGGAGGAATAAATGAAGTAATATCACACTTGATAAGCACATAGTAAGATGTCAAGTGTTACCTATTTAATATTACTATTGTTACTGTAGGTTTTAAACACTTTTTAGAGCTTGCCAATGTTTATATTTATATTTTTAGATATGAGAGGACACTTGAGAGAGACATTTGAGACACAAAACACAATTTCCTAAGTGACTGTTATTTTATGCATTTACCCAGCAGTTGAGAACCTTATGATAAAAGTGTTTGATGGACTTAGATTTAATTATTGTTGTTTTGAACTTTAACCCTGAATAATGCCAAAAGCAGATGTATAACAGAGATATTAGAAATGAAAACAGAATAGTGATCTCAGAACAGTGATAAATATTTGCTTGTTATAGTGGAGTTTATATTAAAGTAAATATATTTTGGGGTCTAATATAGTGTGGCCTTTTCCTAATACTTTAAACAAAATGTATGTAAGGAAATATAATGCTTTCTATTGTATTGTAATTGATTTCTCCTGTATCTTTACATGCACAGACACACTATTGTGTTTTCTCAGCCCTTGTATCTCATATTTAATGAAATAACATGGACATAATATTAAATAAAAGAACAAGGGTGAAGATAACTCAGCAGTTTGCGTCTGTGGCATTTTCTATTACTTATCCCGGGAGGCACTACAGCGCGGCTTTTGTTGATTCACAGTAGGAAATAAAAGTTAAAGAAGTTGACTATGTAATCCATCTTTCCATACACAAATTAAATATCTCTCTCAGTGTTTGCATAGTGCTTATTGCAGAATATAGAGAAATATGCCTTAGCACATCATCTAAGCAATTTTTCACTTGATATTTAGCAAGATGTGATGGATTTTGTAGACTAAAAATAGTGAGAGTATCTAGATAACCAGCAATGCACTTCCAATTTTATTCTAAAGTTATAGAATAAACTATAATATATACAAGAAAGATCCTATATTAAATTTCATTAACTATATTTTCTTATTTTCTTCTATTCTTGTATGGCATATGGGGTCTCACCCATAGCGGTGGAGGCTGTGGGAGCAGGAAGGGTAAATAAAGTGATTGCCCCCTTCCTAGAGATAAGGAATTCTTGGCAGGCAGCGTCCCTTTGATATGCAGGGCGATCACTCCTGAGTTCTACCTCCTTTTCTGCCTCCCTTTCTCAGGCTCCTGGAATTTGCACAACCCCCTTGCCCTGAATCACGCCATGACCAGGTACTGGAAACTAGAGACAACTTTGTAGTCCACAGCCCACTGAAGTTGCTCAGAAACCACCCAGTCTTAGCTAAGCATTCTCAGCTGCTTACTTTGCCTTGTCCATTCCCTCATGAAAACCACAGTAAAGGCTGTGACCCACCCTTCTCTTGCTTCTGCTCACTCCTTTTACCCCCTAGCTTACCCTGGTACTTCTCTTTGTGGCCCTGCATGGCGAGGCATGGCCCCTGTTCTTAGGAACTGTGAGTCACAGAATATCTTTTCAGTGGCAGTCAGATCTGTTGACCTGAAGAAAAACAAAATCCAAGGTTCATTTTAAAACATAATTTTCAGTTCAGTTCAGTCACTCAGTCGTGTCCGACTCTTAGCGACCCCATGAATCGCAGCACGCCAGGGCTCCCTTGTCCATCACCAACTCCTGGAGTTCACTCAAACTCATGTCCATTGAGTTGGTGATGCCATCCAGCCATCTTATCCTCTGTTGTCCCCTTTTCCTCCTGCCCCCAATCCCTCCCAGCATTAGGGTCTTTTCCAATGAGTCAGCTATTCGCATGAGGTGGCCAAAGTACTAGAGTTTCAGCTTTAGCATCAGTCCTTCCAAAGAAATCCCAGGACTGATCTCCTTTAGGATGGACTGGTTGGATCTCCTTGCAGTCCAAGGGACTCTCAAGAGTCTGTCTC
>NW_011495049.1:1522768-1523017 GCF_000754665.1 Bison bison bison
TATTTCCCATGAAGTGATTGGACCAGATGCCATGGTCTTCGTTTTCTGAATGTTGAGCTTTAAGCCAACTTTTTCACTCTCCTCTTTCACTTTCATCAAGAGGCTTTTTAGTTCCTCTTCACTTTCTGCCATAAGGGTGGTGTCATCTGCATATCTGAGGTTATTGATATTTCTCCCGGCAATCTTGATTGCAGCTTGTGCTTCTTCCAGCCCAGCGTTTCTCATGATGTACTCTGCATAGAAGCTGAA
>NW_011495049.1:1523117-1552507 GCF_000754665.1 Bison bison bison
AGCAGAGAGATAATATACAGCCTTGACGTACCCCTTTTCCTATTTGGAACCAGTCTGTTGTTCCATGTCCAGTTCTAACTGTTGCTTCCTGACCTGCATATAGGTTTCTCAAGAGGCAGGTCAGGTGGTCTGGTATTCCCATCTCTTTCAGAATTTTCCACAGTTGGTTGTGATCCACACAGTCAAAGGCTTTGGCATAGTCAATAAAGCAGAAATAGATGTTTTTCTGGAACTCTCTTGCTTTTTGGTGATCCAGCAATGTTAGCAATTTGATCTCTGGTTCCTCTGCCTTTTCAAAAGCAGCTTGAACATCTGGAAGTTCACCATTCACATATTGCTGAAGCCTGGTTTGGAGAATTTTGAGCATTACTTTACTAGTGTTTGAGATAAGTTCAGTTGTGCAGTAGTTTGAGCATTCTTTGGCATTGCCTTTCTTTGGGATTGGAGTGAAAACTGACCTTTTCCAGTCCTGTGGCCACTGCTGAGTTTTCCAAATTTGCTGGCGTATTGAGTGCAGCACTTTCACAGCATCATCTTTCAGGATTTCAGGACATTTAAAAAAACAATTAAGATTAGCTTTGGTGTCAACAATGAAGGAAAACATTCCCCCATACCCACCTCCAAATCCAGGGCATGATTGGGAGAGCAAATAGTAATGAAAAGTGTGTCTTTTCTGTTTATTCATTCATTCTTTCCTTCTCCAAAATATTTGATTATCTGTGTGTTAGATGTGACTTTAAGGGGCTTCCTAGGTGGCTCAGCTGGTAAAGAACCCAAAAACCTCTCAAGGAGCTCAATCCAGTGGAAGAACAGACAGGAACATCTTTGAGTTTAACACAGATGCTAGGCATGAGGAGATGCACAAGGAGAGTGGCCATGTAGCTGCTGAAGTTTCACCTGGAAACGCCAGGCTGAAAATAATGAAGGCAAGAAGTATTTCCAAGAGGCAATGATACTCAGTTGAGGTTTCCTTTTTCTTATTCTTCTTTGCAAGTAAGAATTTTACATTTGTTGAGGTAAAATGTATGCATGATAGTTCAATTCAGTTCAGTCACTCAGTCGTGTCCAACTCTTTGCGACCCCATGAATCGCAGCACGCCAGGCCTCCCTGTCCATCACGAACTCCTGGAGTTCACCCAGACTCACATCCATCGAGTCAGTGATGCCATCAGCCATCTCATCCTCTGTCATCCCCTTCTCCTCCTGTCCCCAATCCCTCCCAGCATCAGAGTCTTTTCCAGTGAGTCAACTCTTCGCATGAGGTGGCCAAAGTACTGGAGTTTCAGCTTTAACATCATTCCTTCCAAAGAAATCCCAGGGCTGATGTCCTTCAGAATGGACTGGTTGGATTTCCTTGCAGTCCAAGGGACTCTCAAGAGTCTTCTCCAACACCACAGTTCAAAGGCATCAATTCTTCGGCTCTCAGCTTTCTTCACAGAATGATAAAATACACCTTTTAAGAATGTTCAGTTCCATGACTTGACAAATGTATACAGTTACATAGCCATCAGCACAATCAAGATACAATGTTTCTATCATCACGGAGTTGTTCTCTTTTACCTCTTTGCAATCAACCTTCTACTCTAACCCCTGCTCCTTGGCAATCTGTCTTCTGAACCAGCAGTTTTGCCTTTCTCAGAGTATCTCATGAATGAATTTATACATATGTGTATGTATGTATTTCCACCCCACTTCATTCTGTTTCTTGATTTTTGAGTCTGTCCAGTACCACACTGTCTTGATTTCTGTTGTTTACTACGATGTCTTGAAATCTAGTCTTGTAAATTATACAACTCTGTGCTTCATTTTCAAAATTGTTTGTTTTTTTTTTCCTTTGTCTTCCCATATTAATTAGAATCAGCTCCTCAGTTTCTACAAAGAATCTCCTGATATTTTGATTGACTTTTCAATAGGCCAACTTTAGAAGCACTACCATCTTACTGATAATGGGTTTTCTAATCATGATCATGATTTCTTGTGCCTTTATTTAGGTCTTTAAAATTCGATCTCAGCAGTGCTTTATAGATTTTAGTGTGTAGCTCTTCCACATACCTTTTGAATTTACCCCTAAGTATTTTATGTTTTAATGCTGTCATGCTGCTACTGCTAAGTCACTTCAGTCGTGTCCAACTCTGTGCGACCCCATAGACGGCAGCCCACTAGGCTCCCCCGTCCCTGGGATTTTCCAGGCAAGAACACTGGAGGGGGTTGCCATTTCCTTCTCCCATGCATGAAAGTGAAAAGTGAAAGTAAGGTCGCTCAGTTGAGACTGACTCTTAACATAGCCTCAATGGCATGGCAGAAGCTGGGTGGTCAAAGCGGTTTGGTGTTATTTCTTTAATTCCAATTTCCAACTATTTTTTGGAAAAGTACACCTATTAAGATTTTATAGACCTCCGCTCTGACCACCCAGCTTCTGCCATGCCGTTGAGGCTATGTTTTAGTACATGATTAAATATGTGGAACATAGCAAAATAAGACAAAATACTCAGCTGTGATCTGTTTATGTTTTTTACCCTTTTTGTTTACCTGGTAAAACTACCTCCCAAGAATAATTAGGGCCTGCTAATTGATTTCTTGGTGCCAATGGAAGAAAGGTTCATTGTTCTTTCTCCCTCGTGTGCCAGATGGTTGTGCTGTGGCCAGTGAGGTGGGTGAAGTTGTGAGATCACTAGTTGGAGGAATCAGTGGGTAACATAACACTTACTGGTTAAGCGTATGTGAAATATATTCAGAAAAGAACAGCTGAGAATATTGAAAGTATTCTGAACTTTATTGTTAGAGTCATATTGATGTGTATTATATGTGCAGATATACAAATATGTATTTTATTTGTATTTATTAAGTTTTGAATAAATCTTTTTGAATACAATGAACTCAAAAGTTGGGAGTGCATACTTGAAAAAATTAGGTACTAAATTTCTGTTTGTCCAAAAAGTTGATGAAGAACATTTAGCTTATGCAAAATACTTGTTGAATATCACTGTAGTCCCCATGGTGGGTAGTAATTGTCATCAGAAACAGAAGACAAACGTGCTAAGGAACATCAGAATTAACTTCAGAAGTTAATAATTCTATTAAAAGGAATGTGCCTGAAGACTGTGATTTAATGTGCAGCTGCAGATGATATGTTTACATGTCACTGTGAAATATCATTTATCATTTAGATAAAATGGCTGTTTAAAATAGCTTTTATTCAATTTTTATTCTGAGCAAGTATGAAAACTTAAATAGTAGCTGTAAATGTGTTTTTTTTTTTTTTTTTAGCAGAAAAATATCTCCAATCATTAAATGATATCATGTTTATACCAGAGTGTTCAGATCCTTCAAACAGAAAACTAGTTAATTCCAACAGTGGATCAGTTTTGTTTTGTTTTGTTTTTCCCCCAATCCAAGTTATGGATTCAAAGTAAAGGCTTTGGACATTCGTTCTGTCAAATGTGAAATGTCTGATATTATGGTGGATGCTTTTGTGAAATTTAGTTAAAAGACTCACCATTCAAAATGAAATTATCTGGTTTTGCTGTATTACTAAAAATTATAGAACATGGCATCACAGACAAACGCTGTTGTTACTAAGTTAAGAAAACTTTGGAGCCATGTGCTTAGTATTCATTGGGGGTAAGTGCTGGATCATGGAAAAAGCAAGAGAGTTCCAGAAAAACATCTATTTCTGCTTTATTGACTATGCCAAAGCCTTTGACTGTGTGGATCACAATAAACTGTGGAAAATTCTGAAAGAGATGGGAATACCAGACCACCTGACCTGCCTCTTGAGAAACCTATATGCAGGTCAGAAAGCAACAGTTAGAACTGGACATGGAACAACAGACTGGTTCCAAATAGGAAAAGGGGTACGTCAAGGCTGTATATTGTCATCCTGCTTATTTGACTTACAGTACATTGTGAGAAACGCTGGGCTGGAAGAAGCACAAGCTGCAATCAAGATTGCTGGGAGAAATATCAATAACCTCAGATATGCAGAGACAACACCCTTATGGCAGAAAGTGAAGAGGAACTAAAAAGCCTCTTGATGAAAGTGAAAGAGGAGAGTGAAAAAGTTGGCTTAAAGCTCAACATTCAGAAAACAAAGACCATGGCATCTGGTCCCATCACTTCATGGGAAATAGATGGGGAAACAGTGGCAGACTTTATTTTTTGGGGGGCTCCAAAATGACCACAGATGGTGATTGCAGCCATGAAATTAACAGACGCTTACTCCTTGGAAGGAAAGTTATGACCAACCTAGATAGCATATTCAAAAGCAGAGACATTACTTTGCCAATAAAGGTCTGTCTAGTCAAGGCTATGGTTTTTCCAGTGTCATGTACGGATGTGAGAGTTGGACTGCAAAGAAAGCTGAGTGCCGAAGAATTGATGCTTTTGAACTGTGGTGTTGGAGAAGACTCTTGAGAGTCCCTTGGACTGCAAGGAGATCCAACCAGTCCATTCTGAAGGAGATCAGCCCTGGGATTTCTTTGGAAGGACTGATGCTAAAGCTGAAACTCCAGTACTTTGGCCACCTCATGCGATGAGTTGACTCATTGGAAAGGACTCTGATGCTGGGAGGGATTGAAGGCAGGAGGAGAAGGGGATGACAGAGGATGAGATGGCTGGATGGCATCACTGACTTGAAGGATGTGAGCTTGAGTGAACTCAGGTAGATGGTGATGGACAGGGATGCCTGGCGTGCCGCCATTCATGGGGTAACAAAGAGTTGGACACACCTGAGTGACTGAACTGAAGTGAAGTAAAGCATGTCTGTCAATGGTAACAGAATTAAGAGTTGTCAAATTTTTACAGTTTAAATACATACACAACTTAGAGTAACTGAACTACAAAGTTTTTATGTGAGAAGCTCTTCCGAATAAGAACAAAAAAGTAATTTTAGCTAGCAGAGGTGCTTTCCATCTGTCTTTGCTACCCATAATTAAACAGATGTTAGAAATACTTTAGACTCTGAAATATTTGAAAATAAGCATAAATATTCTTCCATGATACTGAACATTTTGGTAATGAGTCATCTAAAATGTTTGTTGCATCTTTTCCAAAATCAGTTTGAAATAATCAATGTATTTGTGAATGGAGCACCAAGAAACATCAGCTCTTACTGCTTTTTATTAAAATATAATTGCTTAAAACAAAATTTATGAACAGGTAGGTATTGCAGAACACCTCTTTTAAAACAAGGGAAGATCAGAACAAATTAAATATTATTCCTCTAATGGTATACAAGATTTCAGTTTGAAATTCTATAATGGTAGTTTGCAGTATTTCAAACTGTAGGAAACAGTTTTTGATGGAGCTCCTATTTTTAACTGAAAGTGAAAGTCTCGTCCAACTCTTTTCAACCCCATGGACTATACAGTCCATGAGATTTTCCAGGCCAGAATACTGGAGTGGGTAGCCCTTCCCTTTCCCAAGAGATCTTCCCAACCCAGGACTCCCACATTGCAGGTGAATTCTTTACCAGCTGAGCCACAGGGAAGTCCAAGAATACTGGAGTGAGTAGCCTATCCCTTCTCCAAGGGATCTTCCCGACTCAGGAATCGAACCAGGGTCTCCTGCATTGCAGGCGGATTCTTTACCAACTGAGCTATGAGGGAAGCCCTTTTTAACTGAATAACTGAATAGGAGTATAAATTTCTTTTTTACTTTGCTGGAATGAATTGAGTTTGAGGAGTTCTGTGAGTTTTCAGTGTTAATATTTGGTAAAAGGTGTTAAGAATATCTAAAATAGACAAGACTTGTTTGAAGATTTTTATCTTGTAAAAATGGTTGTGTAGAAAGATTATCTTAACTGAGGCAAAAAGTCACTATCTATAAATATATCGGGTTGAAATATTTACAAAGTTCAGTATGAAAATGTTGGAAACAAGAATATTCTCTATTTACCTGTTTGTTCTTCTTACCTTGGGAGTTAAATAGGGAATGATAGAGGAATGAATCAACATGTTCCAAAAACTATATGTTTGAATTATCTTGGTTCTATTTCCATTCCCCATATTTTCCCAACTATGTAGCTACTTATCTCATCAGTTTAACTTTCAGAGATAGTTGCTATTATCAAATTGGTTTGTATCTTTCCAAAGATATACATTTACTTAAAAAGTCTTAAAATATAATTCTTATTCCTAGTACAGGATATTTCTTTGACTTAAATATTTTAACTGTTGGCTAGAGGTTGCATATTAAAATAAGAAAAAAGCACATTACCAACATTTTGGCAAAATATCTCACATTTACAAAATGAGCTTCAGGTATAAAAATCTACTTATTTATCATTTTTTTTTATCTTGTCCATACCATTTCTATTCTATTCATTCCATATTTTCATTACTCTTTGAGTCATTACTATAGTTACATTACATAGGGCAGGGGTCAGCAAACTGTGTTCTCCATGCCAAATTGAATAGAGACCAATAGCCTCCAAAGCCCAAAATATTTACTGTCTTCGCATTTATAGAAAAAGTTTGCTTACCCTGGTGTAAGGGAAAACTGGATTAAAAGGTATTCTATGGAGGGTTCAGTCAATGAAAATGGTACTTTCTTCTTGCTAGACCTACCAATAGAAAAGGGGGCTGACTTCACATCAGATTTAGGAGAAATGGCAGTTGTAATTAGATTACTGAAAAGCATCTGATGAAAAATTCTGATTCATTTTAATGAATAGGTTGCATAAAAGGCATATAGTTAAGCATATTTTAGTTGATCTGTAGACTGAATTTTTATTAGATTATGGTTTTTATTAGCAATTAACATCTGTTAAAAACAAAACAAGATTTAGCAATGTCATTGAAGAAAGATGCTCCAGAGTAGTATTCCAGCATGACTTGCTTCTCCCCACCTCTCATCCTTTCTACTCATATACAGGTGTATGCATATGCTTGGGATACTAGCATATCACACAAAAGGATACATATATATATACAAGTACATATTGTTAAGTATAAGTTTATATATGTCTATAACACATTATCCTTTATACTATATTGTAAGTTGACTTGTTCAAATAAAATAGCGTGACCAGTTTTTTATAAAACTGCATCCCCAGATTTAGTTTTCTGTATTTTCTCATTGCAGGTATAAACCACAGTTGATTTAATTTACTTCTTAATTTGAGGAGCTTCGTTGATTCATTTATTTACTATTAATATTATAAAAGTGCTGTGCTGACTATCTTTTAGTTAAATTTTTCACATCTTCTGAATTCATTAGCTCTGTAATTTCTGGAAGTAGAATTTGTGGAACAAATAATGTAAGTGTATCAGTACTTTATTTTTTATTGCCGAGTAGTATTCCAGTGTGTGGCTAAGCCACAATTGGTTTATCCATTGTCTTGTTCATGGATGTTTGGTTTTTGTAAATTTGGCTGTTGTGAAGAAGACTGTTGTAAACATTCTTGTATAAGTCTTTGTATAGATACATGTTTCCATTTACCTTGAATAGATAACCAGGACTACACATGGTGGGCTATAGGTAGATCTGTATTTTACTTATCAAAAAATGTCAGCAGTCCTCCAAAATGGTTGTATCTTTTACATTCTTATCAACAAAGAGAGACCATTGTTCCACTTCCTCACCAGCATTCTGTTTTTAGCCATCTGTCATGTCAGAAGTAGTGTCTCAATATGGTTTTTAACTTTTTTTTTCTTGGTAACTAATAATATTGAGTACATGTTCTTATTTTCTTGGATAATTGAATTTGTTTTTTTGTCAATATGTGTTTAAGTCTTGTATCCATGTTATAAGTTAGGAATTTTAGGGTATTTTTTTTTGGTAATTTATGGGAGTTCTTTCATCCAAATACAGGGCTTTTGTATTGTCCTGCAAATCCTTTTTCCAAGTGCATGACTTGTTTATTCATTTCTTACTTGGTGTCTCTTGATAAGTGAACATTTTGCTGAAGTTCAGTTGATCACTTTTGGTAGCACTGTGCTTTTCTGCCTGTCCAAGCCTATGTCACAATTCCCACAGTGGAAGAAATCGTTTTTTATATTATTTTCTGAAAGTTTTTTGTTTTTAATGATTACAATTTGGCTCTACAATTTGGTGACCCATCAGATTTTTCATATGAATGAATAAAAGAGTTGAACTCAAAAATTTCTGCTTAGATTTTCAGTTTCCTAGCCTCTCAATTGAGGTGTTTGGCGAATCATAGAGATGGTTGAGTAAGTGACCCCAGAATGTTAGACTCTGGATAAAGAACTTTATCCACATTTCTAGTTGTTATCAGGAGGGCTTTTCTAAAGCAAGGAGGCTTTCCCAATAGGATTAGAGAGGAAGTTATTGCCCCTGTTTTCAGTTTCTCGGTTTTCCTGTATACCCAGAGATTGTTGTCTATTTACATTGATGTTTGTCAGGAATTTAGATTTTAAACTCAATTCTGTTAGTTTTTTGAGTACTTACATACATACATACATACATATATATATATATGTATGTATATGTATATTTCATAGAAAGACCAAAAAAAGAAAAAAAGGAGAGAGGGAAAAAACTCTCTAATTTAGTTTTCCCAGCTGGAAGCTTGGTGAAGAATAATGAAGATACTGTGGCTTGCTGAATATATCTGTGGAGGAGTGATGCTTTAAAGAGAAAGGGGTTTTTACTTTATGATTTGCTGAAATCAGCTGAGACTAACTCCTTCTTTTAGTGGCACCGCCAACAGCAACTCCCACATTACTTGGTTTACGATTTATAATAGGTACCAATTATCATCCTCACAATGGGACTTCTGATACATGGCCTAGAGTATGTGGTAAACACTCTAGAAGCTTCAGTAAGTGTTCCATTTATCTGTGGCTATATGACAAATGACCCGAAATCTTGTTAGTTTAAGATAACATTCTATTACATCTTATGCTTTTCTGAGTTGAGTATTTAGCTAGGGCTTGGCCGGGTGATTCTTCCATGTGGTGTGAATGGTGGTCACCTCACTAGTATCCAGCTAGTGGAGGGCTGCTCTGACCCCTCTGGGATGGTTTCACGGATATTCCAGAGCCTGGGTGGGGATGGCTGTAAGGCTGGACTCAGCTGGAATTGTCAACCAGATTGCTTATAGAGGTCTCTTCATGATGGCAGCCTTGAGATGGTCAGACTTCCATTCAATAAAGCAGAAGATGGCATGGCCTTTTATGTGCTACCCTCTAGAAGTCATTCAGCATCATTTCTGCTTATTAGTTGAAGCATCCACTAGCTTACTTCACTTCAAGGGAGGATATGTAAGCCCTACTTCTTGTTGAGAGAAGTATCAAAGATTTTGTATCCACTTTCACTACCAGAATCTGCCTTTAATTTGGCTTGAGATCCAGGATCTCATTTTAACTCATGTCCTGGACCAGATGATACTCTTTGAGTTCTGTTACTTGGGCACAATTCTTTTTTTTTTTTTTTTAATAAAGATTTATTAGAACACAATGCTACCTATTCCCTTACGTATTGCTGTGGCTACTTTCACACCACAACAGCAAATTTGAGTAGTTGCTACAGAAACCATATGTCCTGCAAAGCCCCAGATATTTGCTGTTTGTTTTTTTTTTGCAGAGACAGCAGTGTCCAGTAGAATTTTCTGAAATGATGCAAATCTTCTATAGCTGCACTTTGTATTATGGGAGCTACTAGCCACCTGTGGCTACTGACAACTTGAAATGTGGCTAATACAACTGAGGAACTATATGTTTACTTTGATTTTAACAGCTACATGTGGCTAGTGGCTACTGTGTTAGAGAATGCAAGAACAATAGTTAGAAATAGCAGAATGTCTGCTCTTGAACCATTTAGAATTAATTTTTCACATCTCAGTCTTGGAGGAGGTATATTGGAGTGTATTGGCCTTTCTGTACCCCTGTGGTAGACATGACTCATACACTCCAATATCTAGTTCTTACCTCCTTCCTAGCACAGGGAGGATTATGAACCCTCAGCCCTTGGAAGCTCAGTGTAGACACCTGACTGATCCTAGGAAATAAAATGTGAGCAGAAGCGATGTGTATCACTTCCAGGTCAAAGCTCCTCTGTGCCAGTGCTCAACTCTGCAACTCACTCTATTAAGCATAATTCTTACTCTGGAGAATTGCAAACTTAAATAATGCCCTGTCTCCTTCCCACCTTCAACACACATACAGGCAAGGTACAGTGATGGCAGCTAGTCACATTAGCCAGTCTTGTTCAGTGAAGAAGGGGAACGGGAGGTACATGATAGACACTAGTAGAACACTTCCAAAATTCAGCTGTGTACATATTGTCAGTTTCATGAATGGGGGCTCCCTCTTGCTCTCTGTGACTGAGTCTCTACAGCTCTTGGTTCAGTCTTCTGAGTAGTACTTTCCCTAAAACACAGCCCATATTGCGGCTGAGTAACTTTCTTCATCTGTTCTCTGCCTACAGATTTTGGCATTTTTATCCATCTTAGAAGCACTATTGTCTAGTTGAAAATGTAAGACATCCTCTTAGAATTCTTGAGAAGCTTCTCTGTATAAGTGAAAGGGTGTTTGAGGTACTGGTTTAAATCTTTCTCACATGTTGTTTTTAATCAGAGCTTTTTATTTTTAAAAAATTTAATTTTAATTGGAGGATAATTGCTTTACATTATTATGTATGTTTCTGCCATACATCACCATGCATCAGCTGTAGGTATACATATGTCTCCTCCCTCTTGAAGCTCCCTCCCATCTCCCACTCATCCCATCCCTCTGGGTTGTCACAGTTTCTCACATCTTAAGGATGTGAGCTTTTACAGTCAAAGCTAGGATTCTTTGAGACTGTGTTTTATTTGCAATGCTCTGAATATGATCTTTTCTCTAAGGCTGAATCTCTGATAACATTGAGTTGCTTGGAAAGACTCTCCTGGGTTCCTTTACATTTCCTTACAATTTTGTTAAAAAAAAATTGAAGAGATCATCTTTTGATTGATTGCTTTCCCCTTTCACTGTCTTATAGGCATTGAGGATAGGTCAGATGATATCTTCAACACAGTCCACAGAAATTGCCTTAGTAAGTCATCAGATTCATTAAGTATATCTTACAGTCCAGGGAGCAGTGTTGGCAAATTTTCTGCTGTTGCATAATAATTTATTTTCATCTAGCCTCCAAAATATTTTTTCTCACTTCCAGCCCTTTGATGGTTTTATTCATTTCCTGTTTCCCACATCCATGCCACATGTTGTACCTTTAGTGTTACCATTTCTGTTATCAAATTCTGTAGCCGCATATGAAACTATCCCAAAATATAGGGACTTATACCACCAGTCATTTTATTATTTGTCTTAAATTTCTGAGTCAGCCATTCAGGCAAGGCATGAGTTGATTTTTCTTTTGATCAAGAGCATATTGATGGGAGGTCCCTCCATGACATTCTGTTAGTAGAAGGGCTTATTGGGCATACTGGCCTCAGTTATACATCTGGCACCTTGGCATGGATGCCTGGAGGCAGGACTTAGCTGGGAGTGTCGACCAGAGTGCCTGCACATGGCTCCCCCAACATGGGCTTCTCAGAACAGTAAGACATTTAACATGGAGGCCCAGGGCTCTCTTAGAGGGTGTTCCATTGAATAGAACACAGATTGCATGATCTGTTAGCCATTTAAAAAATCTTGAAAGTCACAGAGTTGCATCTGCTGTGCTCTATTAGTCAAAACCATCATATTTCCTCTGATTTAAAATGAGATTCCCACATTGTAACACTGCCATGTAAAATACCTGCTTTGATAGGATTAATTCTGTTTTCTTTTCCAAGTTCATTTGCTTCTCTTGAGTATGAGGTCTGAGTATAGTTCTGCTAGGGGCTTCTCCACTTACTCCTCATCTTGGCATTTTATTTGTGTAATGGAAATTCCAGTCTCGAGTCCTTTTTCAGTATTCATGGAATTGCCTCCAAATATCTGGCACTTGTATGGGACAGTTAAAAAAAATGTTTTCTAGTAGTAACACAGACTTGTTTTACCACATTTCTGAACTGATTTTAAGGAAATTTGAAGGTGAAAATTGGGGGCATCCAACCATATGGTCATGCTTTCATCTGGAACATGAAGAATAAATAAAGTTTCAAACCATGTTTACAGTTAAAGAGGTAAATTAATTTTTAAAGGCTTGTTGAATTTAAGGTGCCTGAGGGATACTCAGAGGAAGATCTCTGCTGTTTAAAATCATGAACAGAATTGTTTATTGAAACCCAAGCTTTAACATCATAGTAAGCTCAGATAAGTTTTGTAAATGAAAAGATGGTCATTTCCTTTCTTCTAAGCTCTTCCTGAGTTTCAAAAACATAAATGAATTCAAGGTCTTCTGCTTCAGCCAGTTCAGTCTCAGTTCAATCACTCAGTCGTGTCTGACTCTTTGTGACCCCATGGACTGCAGCATTCCAGGCTTCCCAGTTCAGTCTAGTTGAATATAATTAAATATCTTAGGAATCATTATTATACATTATGTAAGAATCTTCAGGGTTTCTAGGAAACTTGAATGTTTATTTAAAAAATATATATATTTGTTATTTTTTTTTCTTTTAAATTTTATTTTATTTTTAAACTTTACATAATTGTATTAGTTTTTCCAAATATCAAAATGAATCCGCCACAGGCAAAAATATATATTTGTTATTAAGGAAAGGCTTGGGAGGCCAGGCCAGTTCATGGGAGGAAGGAGAGAAATAATAGTAAACACCATGGAGATGGAGTCTAATCTTCCTTTTATTGTTTTACTGATGTAATTTGCTGATTTAATTATTTGTGCATCATTCTATCCATATGACTATCCCATTATTGAAATTTTAAATTCTTTCCTTCTTTAGGTATGTTGGTGGTAAACAATGGAAGTCATGAGCAACCAATTTAAGCAGAAATTTGATTTATTTGTAGAGAATTGCACAGTTCATAGAATCAAGGAACTGGACTGAGGATGCAAGGTGAATGACAACACAGATCTTGGTAAGGTAGGTGCCAGAGCTTGTCCATGGTCTTTTTATGATGTAATTGCTCAGATGCCACTGTGAATAATCTCTGTCTCATACGCTTTGTTTCATTCCTGTGGCTTCAGAGTCCTGGATAAGGGTGTCCAGTTGGCCAACCCTAGGACTCATGCTCAAGGCCTAACTTCTAGGTGTCAGAAATGAAAATTTCTGGTACAGTGTGACTTCTGTCATCCCTGACTGCTACCAATTCTCATGCACGGGAGTTTTTACCCAAAGTCAGAGGGTTTTTAGGTGCTGGGTTTCTAAAAAACAAATGGCAAATGTTAACCCTGGCTACTCATTTGTCAGATTTTCTATGGATTGCTAGAGGTGAAGTAGTTACTGAAAAATGTTCCCTGCTCTAAAGACTCTCTTACTATGATTAAAAAAAAAAAAAAAAGATGTGACAAAGTAGTGATTTATATTAGAGCACAGGGCATAGCTTCTGGACTAATTAGAGGGATTTCTGGCCTGACCTAGCCTTTGGGAGGCAGTCCATCATGTAAGCTAATGCTTCTTGAAGCACCCAAGCTCAGAATGAGAAGATAAATAGAAGTTAACCCATCTTGGGGGTGTGGAAGAGAGGTGTTCCATGAGGTCTTCAAGCTGCTTGTTGAGCAAGTGTCCTTTATTCTGGCACTCTACATTTTGAGGAAGAAACTACAGGGACAGATAGTCCAGAAAGCTTGACCACACTAGGGAATGACAGATACTCTTCTGCATTCTTCTCTGAATTACACTTGATGTGTAACTTTCCCATCACCGAGCTCATAGACACACTTGGTAAAGACGAGTTGTCATTGTGTCATAAGCTTTACATGGATTATCTCCTTTGCTTCACCAGTCCTACCAAGTAGATAATACTATCTCCATCTTACAGATGTTGAAATAGACACCCATAGAGGTTAAGCTATTTTCTCAGGGTATCCTGGCTAACTAGTTCTGTCAGAAATTGAATCCTAGGTATTTTAACTTTAAAGCCAATTTTCTTACCCCACACTGAATTCTGGTTGTTTTATTTCCATTATAGTGCTTTAGATCCATAATGCTCTTATTTCTTTGCTTGTGGAGTGTATTTATTAATGGTATTTGGAGGTTCTGCTCTATGGATAAGAGGACCAGGTGACCTTTCCTGTATGCCTGCTGTCTGGAGGATGTGTAATCATGAAAGGCTCATTTTATGTCACCTGTTCCTTTCTTTGGAGAAGGCAGTGGCAACCCACTCCAGTACTCTTTTTGTCTGGAAAATCCCATGGACGGAGGAGCCTGGTAGGCTGCAGTCCATGGGGTCGCTAAGAGTCGGGCTGAGTCGCTAAGACTGAGCAACTTCACTTTGACTTTTCACTTTCATGCATTGGAGAAGGAAATGGCAACCCACTCCAGTGTTCTTGCCTGGAGAATCCCAGGGATGGGGGAGCCTGGTGGACTGCCGTCTATGGGGTCGCACAGAGTCGGACACGACTGAAGCGATTTAGCAGCAGCATTCCTTTCTTATGACACTTATTAAAATTTTTGAAAATTTATTTGTGGCTGTTCCGGGTTCTCACTGCTGCACGCAGGTTTTCCCGAGTTGTGGCAAGTGGAGGCTATACTCTAGTTGCGGTGTGTGGGCTTCTGGTTGCAGCGGTTTCTCTTGTTGCAGAGTACGGGTTCCAGGGCACACGGGCTTCAGTAGTTGCATCTTGCAGGCTCCTCTAGAGCATGGGCTCAGTAATTGTGATGCATGGGCTTAGTTGTGGGATCTTCCTGAACCAGGATGGAACTCATGTCCTCTGCATTGGCAGGCAGATTCTTAACCACTGGATCACCAGGGAAGTCCTCAAGCGACTTGATTGGGTCCCACGATGCTCACTGACTTAGTCAGCTTCTTTGGATTTTTGACAGAGGTTTTCCTACTAGTTGGTAAAACAAACTCTAGGTGTTCCAGTTTTGTTTTTTCAAAATGAGAATGAGAGTAAAAACTTAGTTCAGAATGAAAAGACTCTCCATCTATTAAGTAGAGGGAGAGTCACAAAGAATGTGGGGAAAGGACAGATGTGAGGCAGGTGGCGGGCGTACCTGCCCATGTTAAAAGAGGTAGACGGAGGGTGTAGTTTTTGGTTCTAATTCCTAATTCTGGGCTCTTAAGAGGAAAGAGGAACTTCGCGTCTTTTGTTTTGTGACCTACTGTTTTATACACACTCATACGTTGGTGTTGGCTTCCCTTGTGGCTCAGCTGGTAAAGAGTCTGCCTGCAGTGCGGGACACCTGGGTTTGATCCCTGGGTTGGGAAGATCCCCTGGAGAAGGGAAAGGCTACCCACTCCAGTATTCTGCCTGGAGAATTCCATGGACTGTATATATAGTCCATGGGGTCGCAAAGAGTCGGACATGACTGAACGACTTTTATTTTCACTATACACAGTGTTGGGAGGTAGGGTGGACTTTTGTTTCTTTCATCCATAGCTAAAAAAAACCCAGTAAATTCTAAAGACTTGTTTAAAAAAAAGTGATACCAGTATTTGGTGGCACATAAAATGGTTTCATTTATTATTTTTCTTTAAAAGCTTTAGTCACACAGGTGAATGTGTAGACCGGCAATTCTATACTTACTTTCCATTGGAAGTAGTTCTGTAAGAGGAATTGATTCCTAGGACTCCTAAAATCTCTAATATTACTTGAAGAGAAAATCCAGCAGAATCACACTTTCTTTGATGGTTCAGCCATACTGCATGAACATTCTTTCATCCAATACTCATGTTTAAAAAGTGGGTCTGGAACATGTGTTAAATATATGTGGAGAGAGAGAAAGAGAAGGGGTACTAAAGAATTGCAACATTTCTAAACTGTAATTGAAGTATAAGTCAATTTATGTTATGATCCAGAGATTAGTTTAAAAAATGAAAAGTAAATAGTTCACCTTAACTAATGGCAGTATTTCAAAAAGAAAGAACATCCAGCTCTGGTAGATTACCTTAGGTTCAAGATCCATATTCTTTGTTTCTATCAGATCTTCAATGTTTGAAACAATCATGTTCCCATGTGACTAAATTTTTTCAACAGGCATTCCATATATAGCTGGAGATGTCTTCTCCCACTTCTTAATATCTCATCATGTTTTCTATAGGGGTTTTCTTAGGATAGATATTATGATTTATTGATAAAGTAGTTTTTCTGATTACCAAAATTGCCAGTAGTATATTTTTCTCCCATTCCAAGTAAATAAGCCCTGAAGAAATTATTCTGAATCAATTTATTCTAAATCTGGACTGAGAAAGCTGAAGGAAAAATCTGCAGTAACTATTTTATGTTTATTTTGCGTCACACATTGTAGAGTGCTAAGAGAAGAGCAAATGCTTTAATTAAAAGAAACAATTTTCTTAGGAAAAACAATTGCTATGTTTGCTAACCGAAGCTAATGTGTTGCATACCCAAACTGGGGCTTTAATATATGCCAGTTTTTTAAATACCAACCAGTGGTACTTGTGACTGTATATTTATTCAGTGTGATTGATAAAAATGTTTAATTAAATACTATGAGGGGTAATGCCTAGCTTTTTTTTTAATCAGATAAATTGAAACCATGAACTTCTGAGATTATTATTGTATAATTAAATAAAAACATCCAAAGAATAGAAAAGCCACCAAAAAAAATAAAAAGCTGCCAAAGTTCAAGATGGTTTTAAAACATTTGTTTGCATAAACACTAAATATAAATTGCCCAACTTGTTTCTTTTAACTGACCCCCCTCTCTCCTTTCTTTCTTCATTCATCCTGTATCTACAGTATGCAGTGACTATAGGAGATAAGAATTGAAGAAAATACAGACCTTTCATCAAAGAGTTTTTGGATTAATTGTAGAGGATTGATTGTCTTATAAATAACAGATAATAAATGTGTAGGAAAAAAGAAAGCAAATAATATTATCAAGTTGAAGGGAGGAAACTCCATTCTAAGTGATTCAAGATTGACAAGTTTTCTGATTAAACAAATAAACTGCATCATTGACTTTATTTTAAACTCTTTTTGATATATAGAGAGTGGATATTTCACTAGTGGTCAAACTCTAAATTGGCCCATATCTCAGTATTAGCCATATATCATAGCTGTATTATCCTCAGGTTAATTATTTGTTTCTGCACTTGTATATTTTAGCAAGTGAGCATTGAATACTTTGCAAAAGGTATTTAATTCTTTGATAAAGTAATTTGTACAAGTGTTCAGCTATCTAATAGCTAAATAGCTCTACCCTGATCCTTCCATACTAACCTCCTGCTGTTACATTGTCTCCAGAAAAATTATTTTAATCCCATTTAGCTGTTTCATCTGGGATTTACCTCCATGTCTTTAAATAACAAGATTATCCTGCACACTTTATTTTTTTAAAATGATATAGCTACACCAAAAATGACAATTCAGAGTATTCTCTCATGCAAGTCTATTTGTTCTGTCCTCAGAAAACAATAACTAGTTTTCATTTGGCAATCTGAAAAATTAATTTATACCTTAACCTTTCTGAATAAAGGCATAATGTAGGTTTCCATTTGACAACCATATTTTCTGGTGTCAATTCAATTTGTAGAATTTATTTGCGCAGTTCAGTTCAGAAGCTCAGTCATGTCTGACTCTTTGCAACCCCATGGACTGCAGCATGCTAGGCTTCCCTGTCTATCACCAAGTCCCAGAGCTTGCTCAAACTCATGTCCCTCGAGTCGGTAATGCCATCCAACCATCTCATCCTCTGTTGTCCCCTTCTCCTCCCACCTTCAATCTTTCACAGCATGAGGATCTTTTCAAATGAGTCAGTTCTTTGCATCAGGTGGCCAAAGTATTGGAGTTTCAGCTTCAGCATCAGAATATTCAGAATATTCCAATGAATATTCAGGACTGATTTCCTTTAGGATTGACTGGTCTGATCTCCGTGATCCAAGGGATTCTCAAGATCTGCTCCAACACCACTTTTGAACACCAGTTCAAAAGCATCAATTCTCTGGCACTCAGCTTTCTTTATAGTCCAACTCTCACATCCATACATGACTACTGGAAAAACCGTAGCCTTGACTAGATGGACCTTTGTTGACAAAGTAATGTCTCTGCTTTTTAATATGCTGTCTAGGTGGGTCTTTTGTGTGTGTGTGTGTAGCAGAGTTTTATTAAAGTATAAAAAAAGACAGAGAAAGCTTCTGGCATAGACATCAGAAGGGGGATGGAGAGTGCCCCTCTTGCTAGTGTTAGCAAGGGAGTTATATACTTTTTTAATTAGTTATCAAAAGAATTTATTACAATAAATAAAAAGAATGTCTCCACTCCCATAGTTTACATTTTAAGAGAGCAGAAGGTTTTCAGGAAGGAGAAACTGTCTTTAAGCAGGATACATTGTTGTTATATAATCCTTAGTACAGGATTTAAACTGAGTTGTTTGTTGTGTAATCATCAGTTCAGGGCTTAAAAATAAAAATGTTTTTTGTGACAAAGACTAAGGAATGTAGAGAAAAAAAAGATGTTTGTCCTTTCCTCCTGGAGAATTTCAGACCCTTATTTCCTCCTCCAGAGCCCCAGAGCCCTCTCTCCTCCTCAGGGACCTGGGACTTCTTATCAACCTGTCTAGGAATTGACTCTCTCATTTCCCCCTTTTCTTTTAGGAGAATTATGTTGCCAAGGGAAAGGGATGTCATTTTCATTCCATAACTACTTCCTGCTGTGATGGGGCACTGTCCCTAAATTGTTCAGGCAACATATTCTCCTAGCCCTCATATTGAGGGTCTCTGATCTGGGGGCCCCAAGTAATAGTTGACCCAGACTTGCCTGTGAGTGTCGAGGAGTCTCTGGTGGAGGCGTGGGTCAGCAGTGGCCTCCTGCAGGGTTGGGGGCACTGAGAGTAGCAGTGCCTGCATGGGACCTTTTGAAAGAGGTCTCCTTTATATTCATTGCCTCCACCAGAGTTTGGCCTCAGATCAAATAACAGGGAAGGAACACAGCCCTGCCCTTGAACAAAAAAATTGGATTAAAGATTTACTGAGCATGGCCCCGCCCATCAGAACAAGACCTAGTTTTCCCTCAGTCAGTCTCTACCAACAGGAAGCTTCAGTAAGCCTCTTATCCTTCTCCATCAGAGGGTAGACAGACTGGAAACCACACAGAAAACTAACCAATCTAATCACATGGACCACAGCCTTGTCTAACTCAATGAAACTATGAGCCATGCTGTGTAGGGCCACCCAAGGCGGACGGGTCATGGTGGAGAGTTCTGACAAAACGTGGTCCACTGGAGAAGGAAATGGCAAACTACTTCAGTATTCTTACCTTGAGAACCCCATGAACAGTATGAAAAGGCAAAAAGATAGGATACTAAAAGATGACCTCCCCAGGTCAGTAGGTGCCCAGTATACAATTGGAGTTTAGTGGAGAAATAACTCCAGAAAGAATGAAGAGATGATGAGATAAAGAATGGCCGGTAGGAGATAAAGTACACCTGCATTGTCAAACAAGCATTATGTCAGCATATTTGTCTTCTTACCTGTATTCTAAGCTTCTTGAGGGTGGGGCTTATTTAAAAACACAGCTTCTCAAATTACCTAGAAACATGGGATGTAATTCTAGCAGTCACACCTCAGAAAGACAAAATACCACTTAGGCACAGTCCAGTAAAGGGCTGGGGACCAAGGATCACTGTATGAAGCCAGAGTTAGAAATATAAGTCTAAGGAGAAAACTGACTTTCTGTCCAATGTGGATGTATCAGCCCAGGGAGATATTAACAGGTGATTTGAGTGAAGTAAATACAGGTAAAAATAAAGGAAAGTCCTGTGGAATCACTAGCAGAGGGCTGAGGCAGGAAACATACATAAACCCAAAGAGGGTTTAGACAAGCTTAGACATGGCACAATGCTTCTTAAAAGAAGGTGGGAATTGACTGTTATTTTTCTTTTAAAGAAATTTATTCTGTGAGCTAGAGGGTCTCCCAGGAGTGACAATTCTCCTGACATATTTCAGATGACACTTGTTAGCTATGCACCTTATGCAGTTATATACCTAGATTCCTCATCTGTAAAAGGAAAATGGTCATGGTGCCTTCCTCATTTTACTGTTAGGAAAATTAAATAGCTTTGGCATCTTGGTAGAAATTCAGTGTCTAGTAACTACTATTATTTCATCTGTGTTCCCCATGGCAAATAATGTTGATAATAATAATAGTCATATGGTGATCTGTTAGGTAAATTTTGCTACTAACTTCGATCCTCCCACCATGAGTAAGTAAATATTATCACTTGCATTTTCCAGATAGAGAAACAGAAGTTTAGCTGGATTAAGAAACCTCTCTGAGCTCTCAAAAGTACTGAATCAGGATTTGAATCTTGAGAGTTTAATTCTGAGACATCTGATTCTTATTCAGGCTGCTCTTCTCTGACTTGAATCTTCCCATTGCTTGGCTGGGAGTTTCAGATGTGCTGAAGGGTTTCCTTCGGTCCTGGGAGGGACTTTTACTTCAATGTGTCCTACAAGTATATTTATGTGTGTGTGTATGGTGTATGTATACACCGGGAACATCAAACAGTGGGAAAGGAGAATGGTAGGCCCTCAGAAGATGCTGGTGAATTGAAGAAAGAGGTAAATTGGTTTTAAAGATGTTTGATTGGAAAGACTTTTCCATTCTCATCTCCTGCGGGTGTTTTCACCAGCCCTATGAAGCAGTCTTTGCCCTTGACAAATCCATCACATATGCCCCTTTCCATTTGATTCTTTTCTTCCTTCCCAGTATTTACTCCTGCTTGTGGGGCAAGGTGGGCTTTGCAAAGTAGCTATTTCACTAAGTAGTGACTCTACCCCTAGAAAGAGAGAGTCATGCACCCCAGTGTTCATAGCAACACTATTTAAAATGGCCAGGACATGGAAACAACCTAAGTGGCCATCAGCAGAGGAATGGATAAAGATGTGGTACATATATACAATGAAATATTACTCAGTCATAAAAGGAACAAAATTGCACTATTGTAGTGACATGGACAGACCTAGAGTCTGTCATGCACAGTGAAGTCAGTCAGAAAAACAAATATCATACATTAATTCATATATGTGAAATTTAGAAAAATGGTACTTATGAACCTGTTTGCAGGTCAGGAATAGAGATGCAGACACAGAATGGGCATGTGGACATGGGGTGGGGGAGGTCAGGATGGGATGAATTGAGAGAGTAGAATTGACATACAAGCATTACCATGTGTAAAACGATAGCTAGTGGCAAGCTACTGTATAGCACAGGGAACTCAGCTCAGTGCTCTGTGATGACCTACAGGGTGGGATTGAGGGGGAGGGGGTGGGAGGGAGGCTAAAGAGGGGGGGGGTATATGTATACATATAGCTGATTCACTTTGTTGTGTAAATCTGAAACTAACACAACATTGTAAAGCAATTCTACTTCAGTAAAAAAAATAAATAATAAAGTTTAGCCATGCTCCCACATAATTTTTGCATACCTGCGTTGTGGTTCTTTTCACTTTGGTAGAAACTGGCCCTGTGATGGTCAGGCCTGCTGCTATGCAAGCTCCTTCAAGGTGATGTTGTTGTTGTTCACTCAGTCGTGTCTGACTCTTTGCAACCCCATGGACTGCAGCACGCGAGGCTTCCCTGTCCTTTACTGTCTCCTGGAGTTTGCTCAAATTCATTTCCGTTGAGTTGATGATGCCCTCCAACCATCTCACTCTCTCCTCCTGCCCCGAATCTTTTCTAGCATCATGGTCTTTTTCAGTGATTTGGCTCTGCATCAGATGGCCAAAGTATTGGTGCTTGTTTCAGCATCTGTTCTTCCAATGGATATTTAGGGTTGATTTCCTTTAGGATTGACTGGTTGGATCTCTGTGCTATCCAAGGGACTCTCAAGAGTCTTATCCATCACCAGAGTTGAAAAGGATCAATTCTCGGCACTCAGCCTTCATTATGGTCCAACTCTCACATCCGTACATAGCTTTGACTATATGGACCTCTGTCAGCCAAGTGATGTTTCTGCTTTTTAATTTACTGTCTAGGTGTGTCATAGCTTTTCTTCCAAGGAGCAAGTGTCTTTTAATTTCATGACTGTAGTCACCATCTGCAGTGATTTTGGAGTCCAAGAAAATAAAGTCTGTCACTGTTTCCATTTTTTCCCCATCTATTTGCCATGAAGTGATGAGACTGATGCCATGATCTTTGTTCTGTGAATGTTGAATTTTAAGCCAACTCTTTCACTCTCTTCTTTCACCTTCGTCAAGAGGCTCTTTAGTTCCTCTTCACTTTCTGCCATTAGGGTGGTATCATCTGCATATATGAAGTTATTGATATTTCTCCCAGCAGTCTTTATTCCACCTGTGATTCTTTCAACATGGCATTTGATATACTCTGCATATAAATTAAATAAGCAGGGTGACAACATACATCTTGAACATACTCATTTACTGATTTTGACCCAGTCCATTGTTCTGTGTCTGATTCTAACTGTTGCTTCTTGACCTGCATACACATTTCTCAGAAGGCAGGTAAGGTGGTCTGGTATTCCCAACTCTTTAAGAATTTTCCACAGTTTGTTGTGATCCACATAGTCAAAGCCTTTAGTGTAGTCAGTGAAGCAGATGTTTTTCTGCAATTGCCTTGCTTTTTCCATGATCCCAATGGATGTTGGCAATTTGATCTCTAGTTCCTCTGCCTTTGCTCAGTTCAGCTTGTACATCTGGAAGTTCTCAGTTCATGTATTATTAAAGCCTAGCTTGAAGGATTTTGATCATTACCTTGCTACCATATGAAATGAGCCTAAACATATGGTAGTTTGAAGATTCTTTGGCATTGCCCTTCTTTGGGATCGGAATGAAAACTGACCTTTTCCAGTCCTGTGGCCATTTCTTGGTTTTCCAAATTTGCTGACATATTGAGTGCAGCAGTTTCACAGCATCGTCTTTTAGGATTTGAAATAGCTCAACTGGAATTCCATCACCTCCACTGGCTTTGTTCATAGTGGTACTTCCTAAGGCCTACTTGCCTTCACACTCCAGGATGTCTGGCTCTAGGTGAGTGACCACACCATCGTGGTTTTCTGGGTCATTAAGATCTTTGTTGAGCTTTTTGCTTCCCTCATAGCACAGTAGATAAAGAATCTGCCTGCAATGCAGGAGACCTGGGTTTGATCCCTGGGTTGGGAAAACCCCCTGGAGAAGGGAAAGGCTACCCATTCCAGTATTCTGGCTTGGAGAATTCCATGGACCGTATAGAACATGGGGTCGCAAAGAGTTGGACACGACTGAGCGACTTTCACTTCCACTTTGTCTCTGTTACCTTGTATGTGGTTTGAGGCCCATATTCTCCTCACTAGGGTCTGATACATTAATTGAAGCAAAATCTTTTAAGATAGTCAAACTACTGTCTTTAATTGAAACCCTGTTTTGGGTTACAAAGATGAAACATGAGTTTTGGACTCCATTTACAGTATATATGGTTTGCAACTTCTCTTTTGTTGGCAGTATTATATTTTTGACAAGTAGAAAACCATAGCAAAGTTTTTAAAGGCTGAGAGATATGAATTAATCTGTCTAGGGTATCCCATCAAAATCTAGATGTAAATTTTGCTTCAGCCTGATTTTTTTTAATTGATCACTTGGTCTTGAGTGTTTTTGAAACTCCTATGTACAAAGAAAGTAGAATACAAATGCAAGCGATCTATGAGTGATTTGACAACTTTCCAGCATTATAGAGATTGCATTATTTAAATCCTTCCTTCACATTCCAGTGGTTTCCTAATCACCCGTTGTATGAAAGACTTTCTTAGACTTCTGCTGAAGCAGCTCTGATTAGGGAAGGAGGATTTTTACATATTCTAAGACATCTTAAAATATACAAGGTTAGTTATCCAGGAAATTATTGTCTGAGAGTAAGATTCTATTTGATGGTTTTGATTTATACTCATTGGACCCTATATAGAAAAGAAGGATCTTCCAAGAATACCAAGATGTCATGAACATGATTTAAAGATTTTTGAGTGGAAAAAGGTTTTCATTCTAATCAAAGAAAAGAGAATTGTAATCTGGAAATGTCCTGTGGCCTGCTGATATATTTTTTTTCCCTGTCTTTGTTATCATCAGCCTTTCTTAATATGTTTTCTTTTTAAATTGCAGTAACTCCTGGAATTTTAATATTCTAATCAAATTTCGTGGTGCCCTACTGAAAGGAGCCAAATGAACAGCTGAAGTTGCAGCATCACGATTCAGAAACCTCATTGTATTTATAAGGAGCTTTTTTTTAAAAAAAGGCTCTGAGATCAGAAAGACTCAAGAGTCATTTCTTTCCTCTTTATTTCTTCCTTTATTAAGCTAAGTTGCCTATGAATTATAGCTACTTTAGTAAATTTCCTATTGATGGTATATTAGTCATTTTTAATGAAATTTTCTTTCTATGTGAGGCACTTTGACCATAGTTCCTATCACCATGGCAACCAGTTTGTTGGTATTAATAGTGCCAGAGTCATGGATTTTATTCCCAGAATTTACCCCTTAATATTACACCATTTTAGATTTTCAGGTGCATCCAGGCCAGTGGTTTCCAAGTGTATGTTTCCAAGTATATGTTTCAACAGAGACCATGAAAGGTGTTCATCAAATACATCTTGATATTTGGGGTAAAGGGGCCTAACCACCCCCAGACTTTCCAACGTGTGAACTGTAGACCTTAACCTATAAATCCTGTAAATGCTGTTAAAAATGTGGATTTGGAGACCATTAAGCTGATCTACTGAATTAGAATCTTTGGGAGTCCTAGAAACTATATGTTAAGCAAGTAAACTAAGTCTAGTCTGTTTACTGTTCAGTTCAGTTCAGTCGTTCAGTTGTGTCTGACTCTTTGTGACCCCATGGACTGCAGCACACCAGGCCTCCCTGTCCATCACCAACTCCTGGAGTTTACTCAAACTCATGTCCATTGAGTTGGTGATGCCATCCAGCCATCTCATCCTCTGTCGTCCCCTTCTCCTCTCGTCTTCAATCTTTCCCAGCATCAGGGTCTTTTCAAATGAGTCAGCTCTTTGCATCAGGTGGCCAAAGTATTGGCGTTTCAGCCTCAACATAAGTCCTTCCAATGAATATTCAGGACTGATTGCCTTTAGGATGGACTGGTTGGATCTCCTTGCTATCCAAGGGACTCTCAAGAGTGTTCTCCAACACCACAGTTCAAAAGCATCAATTCTTTGGCACTCAGCTTTCTTTATAGTCCAACTCTCAAATCCATACATGACTACTGGAAAAACCATAGCCTTGATTGTTTACTGTGGGAGACCAAAAATAGCATTTTCACTTACAGAGGTCAGCAGATCATCATTACATCAGCTGTTCATAAATAGCTGATTTTTCAAATGCTTTCTTCAAATCCCAATGGTTTCTTAATCATCTATAGAATGAGGACTTTTCTAGACATTTAATATTTTTTATCACATTAGAAAACACATAAAATAAGACCTACCCTCCTAACCAAATTTAACGGTACCTGATAGTAGTGTGAACTCTGAGCACCATGTTGTACAGCAGATCAGTAGAACTTTTTCATCTTGAATGACTGAGACTTCATACCTGTTGAACATCATCCACCCCCCCACCCCACCCCCCGGATTATTGTAGACTTTTGATAGAGCAGTTATTTTGTTTTTTAAAAAAATTTTATTGGAGCGTACTTGATTTACAATGTTGTGTTATTTTCATGTGTACAGCAGAGTGAATCAGTTATACATATACATAAGTCCACTCCTTTTTTAGATTCTTTTCCCATATAGGCCATTATAGAGTATCAAGTAGAGTCCCCTGTGCTATACAGTAGGTCCCTATTGGTTATCTGTTTTATCCATAGTAATGTGTATATATGAATCCCTAGCTCCCAATTTATTCCTCCCCACCCTCTTTCCACTTTGGTAAACATAAATTTGTTTTATCTGCTAGTAACTATTTCTTCTTTGTAAATAAGCAGCTCTGGCCAAAGAAGAGGGATTTTCTTCATTCCACTCAAGTAGGCAAAATGTCAAAATTCAAAAGTACATTTAATTTAGTGGTTCAGTTAAATAAGCAAAGATATTTGTACTTTACTTTCTTATATATATATATATATATATATATATATATAACCAGTATTACCTGCTTGAAAGTTGTGTTGCATGTAGGAAGAATCAGAATGAATGATAGAATCTACAAATTTAGAGTCAGTTTAAGAATCAGAAGAAAAGCATAGGAATTTTAAGTTATTGTTTCTTTTGTATAGTACAGCAGACAAGTGATAGGGAAATCTAAACAAGTAATAACAACTGACATTTAATATGGATTCATCCTTCTCTAAGGTCGTATTTTCATTGTTTCCTTAACCTGGGTAGGTACATGGTTATAATCTGTTTGGTGGCAGCCAGCAACCACGGTCTCTAATAAACATATATAATTTGCTTCATTTCTACTCAGGCTTTTACAAACGTGCTTGATGATATGGCAACAAACAAACATCAAATGACTGTTAGTTAACCATATACAAGAAACCACTAGTAACTGAATGGGTTATAAATATAATCTTAATAGTCCAAAGACAAACAATATTGAAAAAAGATGTGTGTTTTCCCTGGGTTATTCCACTTTTAAAGGTAGTATTAGGATCAAAACTCAGATTTTTATGAAACCAAACACAAGTCTACATTATGGGGTTCTATCTTTTGTACAGAGATGTAGAAAGAGAGTGAGAGAGGCAAAGAGACCCTCCATTAAACAGTGCTTTCTGGGATTGAAGTTTAGACACTTTGAAAGGAACATATTAACCTTTCCCTCCTTTTTTTCATGCAAATCAAATCAATGGACGTTGAACAAATTATAAATCCAGCAAGTACACAATATGAACACAGATTTCATAACCCTTTTGAAATTGAAGACTTGGGGGGTCATTGCTTTGTCACTTTTCAGTCACAGAAAATAATCTCTTCATTTCCATCCCTTTGGACCCTTAGCTTTTGACAAATGTGCAAAGAATTCTGTTAAATTATAAGGGCAACTCATTTTAAAGGTTAAAGGATGAGATGCAATTAGCCTCTAAATTCATACCTGATTATTGAAGTCAGATTATCCTTTGGTTTAGAACAATGTAACCAGACATTTTAATGCATAAATGTATCCACTAGTGGACAATTAGAGTTGTCAGTTCAGTTGTCAGTTGAAGAGGCAGGTTAAAATGAAATTGGTAGTGTCTTTGTGACCTTGTGCTAAGAAATATCTCTCTGGAAATAACAATTGTGAGTTTTGAATTGGTGAGAGAAGTAGCAGAATCTAATTACGGATAAAGTACCAGTGCCTACATCCTTTTCATATACATCACAAACAACTGAGCCGTGAAAAGTTGGATATTGGGTAGATATTCTAGAAAGGCAGCATGATTGGTAATCAGGTAGCCAAGAGGATCAAGCAGTTTTTGTAGCCTGTGTTTTTAAAGTAGCATTCTGGCTGGAAAGAAAGAAGGATGAAAGAGAACTTTGTTTTCTTTACCTTTTATCTCTCTCTTATTTTACATGCCTGTTTATGAAGGAGAATTCTGGTTTTCACCTGAGCATGAAAATAGCAGCTTCCTATCTGATGGCTAATTAGTCATTTTTAATGATCTTTATTCACTCTGAGACACTTTGTCCAAAGTGCCTGCCACCATGGCAACCAGTTACTTAGTGCATTAGGCTAAAAACAAACATTTGTGTGGGATGAAAACTGCTTTTTTAAATTCAAATTTGTATTTAATTGAGTGACTTATAATGGGAGGTGAGATGAGAGGTAATTAACCCATACTGTAAAGAGTTTCTCAGGATTAAAGACCTGGGTGAAGCATTCCAGATCCAACCCCAGCCTGCAAATAGCAACTATGGGACTGTGAATCCCTAGACAAGCAAGAGAACAGGGCTGGGACTTTACATGGGTGTGGTCAGCTAATTAGTAGAAGGCAATGGCACCCCACTCCAGTACTCTTGCCTGGAAAATCCCATGGATGGAGGAGCCTGGTAGGCTGCAGTCCATGGGGTTGCTAAGGGTTGGACACAACCGAGTGGCTTCACTTTCACTTTTCACTTTCATGCATTGGAGAAGGAAATGGCAACCCACTCCAGTGTTCTTGCCTGGAGAATCCCAGTGATGGGGGAGCCTGGTGGGCTGCCGTCTATGGGGTCACACAGAGTCGGACACGACTGAAGTGACTTAGCAGTAGCAGTAGGTCAGCTAATTTGGGGAAGAAAAAACAATCAACATTTTGATCCAGGTCAGTACTGTGGATTAGCAGTAATAAGTTCTCTTGTTCAGAAGACAGAGTTATTCTTAATAATTAGATGTCATGGTAGCATTTAATTTTGCACTTTGTCTTGTCTATCACAGTCTTTTATATTCTTAAGAATGGCAAATGTTAAAATGGGTATGAAGGAAAAATGATGAAAGATAAGTAGATTCATATATGATACTATCAATAGTATCAATAGTTCTCACTCTAAAATTTGTCCTCTTTCCCCTTTTCTTCAAAAATGCTGTATTTTGCTCCATTATAAACTTGTAATTAATTGAGTGAGGGGGAAGGTTGGTATTTCTCTCTACTACCAGTTACATCCAAAAACATTAGTGAAGTTAACCTAGATGAAGACAATTGTTACCTAGTAACTAAGACTTTTTTAGTTCCTCTTTACTCTCTGCCATAAGGGTGGTGTCATCTGCATATCTGAGGTTATTGATATTTCTGCCGACAGTCTTGATTCCAGCTTGTGCTTCTTCCAGCCCAGCATTTCTCATGATGTACTCTACATATAAGTTAAATAAGCAGGGTGACAATATACAGCCTTGACATACCCCTTTTCCTATTTGGAACCAGTCTGTTGTTCCATGTCCAGTTCTAACTGTTGCTTCCTGACCTGCATATAGGTTTCTCAAGAGGCAGGTCAGGTGGTCTGGTATTCCCATCTCTTTCAGAATTTTTCACAGTTTATTGTGATCCACACAGTCAAAGGCTTTGGCAAAGCCTCTTGATGAAAGTGTAAGAGGAGAGTGAAAAAGTTGGCTTACAGCTCAACACTCAGAAAATGAAGATCATGCCATCTGGTCCCATCACTTCATGGGAAATAGATGGGGAAACAGTGGAAACAGTGTCAGACTTTATTTTTTGGGCTCCAAAATCACTGCAGATGGTGATTGCAGCCATGAAATTAAAGGACACTTACTCCTTGGAAGGAAAGTTATGACCAACCTAGGTAGCATATTCAAAGGCAGAGACATTACTTTGCCAACAAAGGTCTGTCTAGTCAAGGCTATGGTTTTTCCAGTGGTCATGTATGGATGTGAGAGTTGGACTGTAAAGAAAGCTGAGTGCTGAAGAATTGATGCTTTTGAACTGTGGTGTTGGAGAAGGCTCTTGAGAGTCCCTTGGACTGCTAGGAGATCCAATCAGTCCATTCTGAAGGAGATCAGCCCTGGGATT
>NW_011495049.1:1552607-1553201 GCF_000754665.1 Bison bison bison
TGGTGATGGACAGGGAGGCCTGGCGTGCTGCGATTCATGGGGTCACAAAGAGTCAGACACGACTGAGTGACTGAACTGAACTAAGAGTTTGCCTTAATTCACACTCATAGTATATAATATAATTTCGTTGCTAAATTTGTGAATATAAATGACATTTTCAGTTCTTTAATCTCTACTTTTCCTCCCACATCAAAACACATTAAATGTTTAGTAAATTGAAAAAAGTATTACTTCTATTTTTGTTTGAAATTAATATGTAAACTAACATTTTGGTGAAGTTAATATTATTCTTCCATAAATAGTATGCTTGATTACGAGAAGATCAGAAATCTACAAAGGAGAAAACTAACCGCCCTTAGTCATTTCCCAAGGTCCTTAGTCTAAACATTGTGACATTTTGTCAAAAGATTGAGTCACATAAAATAAAAACGTATGTAGACCAAGCAGTTGACTACCAGTTTGCATCCTGAGGTACTTCAACAAAATGATATCAGTACAAAATCTTAACCAGCTAGATTGCCAAAGAAAGAGGAATTCTGATTAGTTGAATTTTCTGCTTAATGAAAAATGAATCAAGACTTTTTTTTTTTTTTT
>NW_011495049.1:1553344-1566504 GCF_000754665.1 Bison bison bison
GATTCTCCAGGCAAGAACACTGGAGTGGGTTGCCATTTCCTTCTCCAAAGCATGAAAGTGAAAAGTGAAAGTGAAGTCGCTCAGTCATATCCGACTCTTCACAACCTCATGGACTGCAGCCTACCAGGCTCCTCCATCCATGCGATTTTCCAGGGAAGAGTACTGGAGTGGGGTGCCATTGCCTTCCCCAAGTTTTGTTGCTAAAGAGTTCCAAATTCATATTTCCTGCGTATTTCTCTTAAAATACACTGACACAATTTTTATTGCATTCTTTGGTAAGTGAGATTCTTGCTGGTACAACGTGTCCTAATTCTGAACAATTTTCATGGTATTTGCTCAAGATATAAATGATAAAGTCAATGGGGATAAATGTACTGTTCCCCAAATCTATAATGACCACATATTCCTTTCCCACTACATCCTATGGTTTAAGTATATGCAATTCTCTAATGAAAAATGAATTTTAATTCATCTATAAGTGCTACCAAATTCTTTGTAACATGGTCATTAGAGTTTTTCTTAGAAAAACTGGCTTGAAGTATAACTATTACGTGGAGAGAATAATCAGTAGTATTTTTACATAATGATGAACTGATATTTATTGACTGTTAAGTGTAGGTCAGATACTTTTCTAAACAGTTTTCATGTATTATCTCATTTAAGTCCACATTCACTGTGATATAGGTAGTTTAATTTCCATTTAACAGTGACAGAAACCAAGGCATAGAGAGATGACTTATTTGGTCTAAGTGCGTATATATAGTTATATGTTGGTCATTAATGAGATGTTATAAAAATAGCTCTTGCTAATTGAAAAACTGCAGATCTGCTCTAGATCACAACATATATTAAAAAAATTCTTGGAAGACTTGGTTTTGGTCATTTGTCAGTTACTAAAGTTTGAAGTGAGATAAGAAATCTGGTTGGTAATATGTAATAATTGGGCTCAGGTTAGCTGTAGTTTATTCCAAATGGGTATGACAGAGAGGTCTATTTATTGGTCTCCATGGTGATCCGGAGATGTATGTCGATGGGAAGACATAACTGTGTCACCTAGAGTGCATATGCTTAGTATTCCTTGAGAATACCTGCTTTTAGCCCTGTTTGAGGTATTTAGGGCTGCAGCAGTCATGGTCTCTGGGGCCTCAACAGAATCCAGGCGCTTGTTTGCCAGGCAGACCTGAAATAACGGTTATTTATTTATAGCCTCTGGCACTGTCTGAAACATTCTGCACCACAACTAGGTTAACAGCTTCAAGTTAATGTAAACACTGAAAACGAAAGCGCCGGGTGCTGAATTGCAAATATGGCCTGACCAAAAAGAAGGAGGGGAGGAAATAAAGGCACAGGCCACACGCCGACTACAGGGTCCGTGAGCCATTCCTCAGGGTAAGTTAGAAAATGACTGGTTGGTGATGGGCGCTTGATGCTGTGAAGGGTGTCTGTTGTAAGCTTGTGCTGCTCACCATTTGGGCGTAGAATTTATACGGGTAGGGAGTTGAACTAAGACACAGAATTTTATGACAATATTCTACTCAAAGTTTGAGTCACTGTTCGAAACCCTAAGGTGCACTCCCAGCAAGTGCCAGTCCTTGAAATCGCCTTTGTGATCTGCTGTCCTGCTTCCTCTCCGAGTGCATCTCCTACCCCTCTGTTCTTTACTTACTCCGCTCCAGCCACAGGAGCACTTCCTTCATGTTCCTGGAATATGGTTAGCATGCTTTCACCTTAGTCCTTTACTTGCTATTCCCTTGGTCTGATACTGGCATATCTTCCTCTCTTTTTTCCTTCAGATATTTGCTCTGAGGTCACCTTATCAAAGAGGTATTCCTGACCACATATTCCATTTGTCTATTGCTGCCTATCAAATTACCCCAAAACGTAGTGACTTCAAGCAACATTTTATATAGCTCACAATTTTGTGGGTGGGGAGTTTGGGCGGGGCTTGGCTGGAAGCATCTATTGGAATTGATATCGATAGAGGTCATTCAGTGCTACTTAGTTGGTGAATGGGCTTGGAGAGAGGCTTCACTCACATGCCTGGCACTGTGGAAGTGATGATGGAAAGCTGGTCTCAATTTAGGATTGTTTTTCTGTGTATAGATTATCTGTTGCTGTTGAAGAAAATACCCCCAAACAAAGTGACTTAAAATAACAAACATTATTATCTGGAAGTTCCTTTGGGTCAGAAATCCAGGTGGAACTTAGCTGAGTCCTCTGGCTCAGGGTTTTTTGCATGGCAGGCATTCATGGTGTTTTCTGGGGTTGCAGTCATCTAGTCTTGCCTGGGGAGAAGCAGAATCCAAACTCAGGCAGCTGTTGGCAGGTGTCAAGACCTTACTGGTTGTTGGTCAGACATATTAGTTCCCTGCTATGTGGGCCCCTCTTTCGGTTGACCACAACATCACCACGTGGCAGGTTGCATTCCCTGGAGTGAGAGACTTGCTTGGGTTGAGGGTTGCAGTAGAGAGAGAGAGACTGATCAAGCAAGACAGACGACATGGGTTTTTGGAACCTAACTAGTATATGGGACATTTCAACATGTTTGTGGTATTCTCTTTTAACAAAGAGAATACAAAGAGAACTGAGTCACTAGGTCCAGCACATACTCAAAGGGAGGTGAGTACACAAGGATATGAATGTTAGGAAGTTGGGATCATTGGGTAGCAGTTAAGATGCTGCCTATCTTAACCAGGGTGTCTACATGTGACTTCTACAGTGTGATGCTCTCAGAGCTCCAAGAAAGGGTTCTAAGAGACCTGGTAGTAGCAGCAAGGATTATTATGTTTTAGCTGCACAGAAAGTCTCAGAAAATAACTTTCACTGGATCCTATTATTGAAGAAAGTCATCAGGGCTAGCCCAGGTTCAAGGATAAGAGAATCAGACTCGACATCTCAACATAAGGACTGGCAAAGGATTTGTCATCATCCTTCATTTACTGTAATACTCTGTATAATACAGCATGTCTCTATTAAACACATACCAGTTAATTTCCTTAGCCCATTTTATAGTTCTCTGTAGCATTATATTTTTAAAAATTTGTTTGCTGTCTCTAAAAAATAGAAAGTGAGCTCCCCAAGGTCAGGAATTTGCCCTTTTGTTCATATAACTCTGGAGTTTAGAATAGTGCCTAGTGCATACTAGGTTTTCAGTAAATATTTGGGCCAATTATATATGCTTATCAGGCCTTATGGGGTTTTCTCAGTGTCTCACTTAAAGAACTGACTTTCAATGCAGGAGGCATGGGTTTGATCCCTGAATCAGGAAGATCCCCTGGAGAAGGAAATGACAACCCACTCCAGTATTCTTGCCTGGAAAATCCCATGGACAGAAGAACCTGGTGGTCTATAGTCCATGGCGTCACAAGAGAGTTGGACATGATTGAGCAGCTCAACAACCAGGCTTTACATGATCTAGTCTATTTCTCCAGTCCTTTCCTCTAGGTCAATATTCTCTAGCCAGACTCACTTTTTTTTGTTGTTGTTGTTATTGTTCCTAAAACATGCCAAGTTTATTCCTGTCTCATAGGCTTTGTACCAGCTATCCCAGCTTTTACCTGATTTTCAAATGACTTTTTGTCATTTGGATCTAAGTTTGTGTGATGCTTCAAGGACAACTTATATTTTTCGGTCCCTGGTCATTTTCTATTATATCATCTAGTTTAATTTTGTTCGCTATACTTACTGCTAATACATTCTGGCACAGTGTCTGTTTTTTCCGTCTTTTAGCACCTAGAATGGCATCCGACTAACTGTAGGTCCTCAGTATATCTTTTGGGTAGAACAAATCTATTGATAATTTATGATAGTGCCGATTTTCTTCTTAATACTTTTTTCTTATAAAATTGAGCTCAAGTTCAGTGCCTGTAATTCTTCCTTGTTGGTATTGCTTCCCCTGCTCTTTTATGACTATTATCATGAAATCACTGAATGTCTGTATGCACTTTTATTCATGACAGTAAAACATCTACTCAAGATGGGCCTAATGACCTGGAAGTAATTGCAAGAGTGTGCAAACAAAGAGAGTTGCCATTTGGCCAAAAAGGCTGATATTTTATGCATAGAGCCGTATCTCCATAGCAATAAATCTGTTTCCAAACTTGATTTTAGACCTATCATGTGAATTGATCATTCAAACTTGGGAGAGCTAGGGGAAAACACTTGGCGACTAAAATCCTTTTAGAAAGTGTATGTCTCACATTGTGGAGGTAAGATAGAGAACAACACTGAGTGCATTTGTGGGCTACGTTTTGAAGCTTGCAGATTTTCAAAATGTAGGGATATCTTCTTGCTTTAAAACCTGTATTTTTGTCTGTCCCTTTTTTTCCTCCAGCTTCAAAGCCTTTTTTTTTTCCCCAGAAAGTAAAATAACATTCCCTCTGTCACTCTAAAATGTAGGAGAAAGTGACAAGCTCAGCGTCAGTGGAAAGAGTTTGCTTCACTGGATGGGCTCCTCCAAATGATGGTAGAGGCCATGGTGAGGTGAAAGGACAGAGGTCACTGAAATTCAGGAGACTCAGGCCTATTCATCTTTGATAATGTAGAAGCATGATGGTTTCAACCTAGTCTGTTTCAGTTCATTATATCTTCCTTGACTGACCCAAATGCCTCCTTAAACGTATATTTCTAGTGCCAACATCGACCAGCAAATCATGCATGTTGAAAAATAGCTATTTAAATCACAACTCATTTTCCAAAAATGAAAAGATTAAATGACAGGAAGAATTGCTTGTATCAAGCTAATAGTTCATGAATTCCAGGCTCAGGACACTGGATTCTGTTCAGGTGTGTCATTTTTGCAGTGAGAATCATAGTGTTTTAATTGTAGACTGGTGAGAGAGCTCTGAACTAGGAGCTTGCCTAGTGGTTTTTCTGTACAGTGACAGAGCTCTACACACACATACACACACACAAACATACACGTTTATATACACATGTAGGGAAATCAATCATGTCTTTTACAAATACAGTAACCAATATCATAAGGTTTTTTAATAGGAGCTGAGTACATCATGAGAAATGCTGGGCTGGAAGAGGCACAAGCTGGAATCAAGATTGCTGGGAGAAATATCAGTAACGTCAGATATGCAGATGACATCAACCACCCTTATGGCAGAAAGTGAAGAGGAACGAAAAAGCCTCTTGTTGAAAGTGAAAGAGGAGAGTGAAAAAGTTGGCTTAAAGCTCAACATTCAGAAAATGAAGATCATGGCATCTGGTCCCATCACTTCATTAGAAATAGATGGGTAAAGAGTGGAAACAGTGTCAGACTTTATTTTTGGGGGCTCCAAAATCACTGCAGATGGTGATTGCAGCCATGAAATTAAAAGACACTTACTCCTTGGAAGGAAAGTTATGACCAACCTAAATAGCATATTGAAAAGCAGAGTATTACTTTGCCAACAAAGGTTCGTCTAGTCAAGGCTATGGTTTTTCCTGTGGTCATGTATGGATGTGATAGTTGGACTGTGAAGAAGACTGAGTGCCAAAGAATTGATGCTTTTGAACTGTGGTGTTGGAGAAGACTCTTGAGAGTCCCTTGGACTGCAAGGAGATCCAACCAGTCCATTCTGAAGGAGATCAGCCCTGGGATTTCTTTGGAAGGAATGATGCTAAAGCTGAAACTCCAGTACTTTGGCCACCTCATGCGAAGAGTTGACTCATTGGAAAAGACTTTGATGCTGGGAGGGATTGAGGGCAAGAGGAGAAGGGGACAACAGAGGATGAGATGGCTGGATGGCATCACTGACTTAATGGACGTGAGTTTGAGTGAACTCAGGGAGATGGTGATGGACAGAGAGGCCTTGCGTGCTGCAATTCATGGGGTCACAAAGAGTCGGACACGACTGAGCGACTGAACTGAACTGAACTGAACGTAGTCTTGACCTGTAATGCTTCAGGTAGCTCCCACAGGTGAAAAGGTTTTGACTTCAGTTAGATACTAGTAGATAAATAGTGCCAGGAATTATTTAGAATTGCATTTCAAATGTAGTTTTGCCATTTGCCAACAATAGCTTTTCATCCTTTTCAAGAAGATCATAAATCTTTTACTCTCCTAATCTTTCTCATTTCTGACTTCCAGTCTCCTGCCTAAATGTTTCTCTAAAGACCATCTGAAAATTGACAAATTGTAAATTTATTTTTTAAATTTATTTTTACTGAAGTATAATTGATTTACAATGTTGTTAATTCCTGCTCTACAGCAAAGTGATTTGGCTATACATATAAATACACATTCTTTTCAAATATTATTTTCCATTATAATTTATCATAGGAATTTTTTTTAATTGGAGGATAATTGCTTTACAATGTTGGGTTAGTTTCTGCTGTGAAATGAAGTGAATCAGCTCTATTGATACATATATCTCCTCCCACTTGAACCTCGCCCGCCCCTCCCCCTTCCCACCCTTCTAGGTCAACACAGAGCCAGGAGCTGGGCTCCCTGTACTATGCAGCAGCTTCCCACTAGCTCTGTTTTATATATGGTGCTGTATATATGTCAATGCTACCCTCCCAGTTTGTTCCACTCTCCCCTACCGCACCCCTCATGTCCATAAGTTCATTCTCTACATCTGTATCTCTATTCCTGCCCTGCAAATACGTTCATTTTTCTAGATTCTACTTATGTGTGTTAATATATGATATTTGTTTTTCTGACTGACTTCACTCTGTATGACAAGACCTAGGTTCATCCACATCACTACAAATGACCCAATTTCATTCTTATAGAGCTATCATCATAGGCTGGCTCTTATAAGGGAATAAGATCATCATATAAAAATCACTGGAACAGGAGTTGGAGGCCTTTTGTTCTAGATTCCCCAACTCTAACTTTTGATGGTTTTTGGCACCTCATTGAAGCAGGCTTATTTTTTTTTTTTTTTCACATTAATACACTATAGAAGCTATGAGGTTAAAAAAGGAAGTATGTGAAAAAGTGTTTTGAAAATATAAAATGCCAAAGGAATAAAGGTGTTATTATTTGTGTGCATATATATTTATTTATGTGTTACGTCTATCTGTTGATAGATGCAGTTTACTCATGCTGTTGGATACACAGAAATACACTCCCTATATAAAAAAGATGCTATCTTTTCCATAATGAAATGTACTGTATGTACTCCATGTTCTGTGTAACCCAGTGTTTTAAGTGCTATATTCAAAGTTAAAAAAAAAAGGAACAAGAGAAGGCAGACAAATTCAGACTGTTAGAATGTATTGGAAAATATTTCCTGAGTAGAGTTGGAGGTAGAGAGTTATGTTTAGATTAAGAGCAATGCCAATAATGATCTTTTACTAGGTTATAAATTCCCTCAGGACAATGTCCAAGATGTTTCACTGTTGTATTTCAGTGCCCTGAAATAATAGGTGCTTAACTAACATTTGAGAATGAATGAATTTGGTGTAATTAAGAACTGTCCACTGAAATAAAAATGTGCACCATGAAAGCTGTGAGATAGGTTTTGTTTGGGGACCTTTTGAGGATGATAACTCAGAAGACAGACTCTCAGATATCTTTGAGAAACTACTCCAAAGAGGGAAAGGAGGAGCCTTGTTATATATGAAGTTTTTTTCCCCTGGGAAAAAAAATATGGTCAAGCATATAAAGATTACTGCTAATCACAAGGAACAAACATTTCAAGTTAATGATTTAGTGGTTTTACATGCAAAAATCTGGGTGTCACTGAAAATTTTCCTTAGGTATGTATCTTAACCATCCAAGGGCCAGTATATTCACAGCATAGGATATGTCCTGTTTTTCTCCATCCTGAATCCCCTCAGGATACACTGCTGGTGAGCAACTTCAGTGGTTAATGGCTGATCCCTTTAGAGCTGGAATAATAGGCAACATTTTTCTCTTCATAGCAGCAATTGATATTGTAATGTATCTAAAATGTAGCGAGAGTTGGGGGCTATTTTATAGATGAAGCTAGAAAGGATGGATACTGTGTCATGGCTTCTGAACAACCTTGGTTTCCTTTTATTTCAATCTTTTTAACTAAGACATTTTGATAAAGCTTATAATGGTGAAATGATAATAATACCCACACAACTTATGAAGTAGCTTCCTCATTTTCCATTTCACAGTGAGTGTAATGAGACTTAGAGAGGTTAAGTATTTTGCCTGAGGCCACAAAGCTGGTATTAGCAAAACTTTGATAGAAGAGGAGGCAGAGGCTGTGGTAATTCATCCCTATGTATTACTTTCACTCTGAGGGGCCTTCACATCTTCTCTGTGTCTTCTGGATGATCTTGCAGGGTGGTCTGCTAAGTGAGCGAACCATTGTCGTATTAAACTTACCATGGACTCCCTCTGAATCACAAAAATGACCACACTTGGAATGTCAAATTCCAACTTAATTTCCATCACTCCATTTTTAGTTTAAATATGAATACAAAGGGAAAAAAGTGGTCCTTGATGTGGTTTCTGGATTATATCAGGTACTTTTAATTATCTTAGTTTAAAATTCTCAGAAAATAAGGAGAATCAAGATTCTCATTAAAATCTCTGTTCTATGCCAGGAGCTGAGAGTAAAGGAGCCATCTCCCCTACTCCTGTCTTACTGATCAACCACCAAAATAGAAGGCTGACATCATCTGTGCGTCTGTTCATTTCATAATCAACGTCATCACCTTCATTGCAGTCCTAATTTGTATCTGTTAAGGGCTTTACTCTATAGCAAGCATCCTGCTAAGCACTTTGAATGTGTTATATGGTTATGTGCACACAGCAGCCTAGGAGGTTACAGATCCTGGGAAGAGATTGGCACTTAAACAGACATCCTCTGTAGGTTAGTTCGTGGGCCTGAGTTAATTAGTCAAGGATGCAGAGTCTTTGTGTAAGGGATGTGGATGCTGAGAGAAAGCAGGACCAGTTTCAGCATATCTTAGCATAATTTCTGTGTTCCAGAGTCCCTAAGAGGAGGTCACCCAGAACTACTGATAAGATTTTGACAGACCTGAGATCATTATTTTTGCTGTGCCGCAGTCAGTTTGCTTCACTATTCAGAAAACTTCAGAAGCTCCGTTCCTGTTGAGGAGAATCTTTACAATGATGGGATACTCATGACTCTGAAACCAAACTTAGTAATACCAAATCTAAGTCCTCATTTGGAGGCAGAAAGTAGATTTATAGCTTCCTCCAGCTTTCTTGAACTACACTCATTTCCCTGAAGTCTAACTCAATTCTGGTAAAAATGTTTTTAAAAAAATTATTTATTTTTGGCTCTGCTGAGTCTTCATTGCTGCATGGGCTTTTCTCTAGTTGCCGCGAGCGGAGGCTCTTGTCTGTTTTCAGCAAATGAGCTTCTCATGGTGGTGGCTTCTCTTATTGCAGAGCACAGACTCTAGGACATTGGGTTTCAGTAGTTGCTGTAGGTGGGCTCAATAGTTGCGGCTCCTGGGTTCTGGAGCATAGGCTCAGTGGTTGTGACACACAGGCTTAGTTTTCCCATGGCATGTGGGATCTTCCCAGATCAGGGATGGGACCATGTCTCCTGCATTGGCAGGTGGATTCTTTACCAATGAGCCACCAGGGAAGCCCCAGGTTTAATAATCTTTTATCTAAGTGGTTCTGATACTCAGTTCATATGAGGACTATGAAAACACAGTCATAATATTTCTCACAGCTGAATATTATTATTATTCTCACTTTAAGATGAGGAAATTGAGACTCAGAGATTAGAGAACATGCACAAGGTTTTACAGATAGTAATGCCAGAGTTTTGGTTTTGAAACCAGCTTGAACTCTTAACGATTCCACTATTTTGTCTATGTTTTAAAGAAAATAATGCCTGGGCTTATCCTAGATTGTTTTGTGGAGTTAGTTGCATAGCTTGTGATATAACATTTGAAGAGGATGAAATAAGTTATACAAAATGTAAAATCCCCATATGAATTTGGATTTGCTATAAGTATAATCACTGCTCATGTACGAATAAAACAATAGACTATCAGAGAATCATTGCAATTTTTTCATCTTTTATTTAAAAAATGCTCTACTTTTGTCTGTTTTATCTTGGATAGTATGAGGTATTTGTATGAATAATAGGTGCTTTATGAAAGGAAATGACAGGGGCCTCATTATTTGGATGATTATATGTAGCAGATGTATATGTCCAAAATAGTTAAAAGCAAGGGCATAGACTTAGAAGCAAAAGGAAATGAAAGTGTAAGACATCTGCAGAAATTCCATAAAAGTGCCTGAGAAGTTCTTTCTTGCTTCCCCCCTTCCCACCCCCAATCTGTGCCTTGCCCAGTCTTCAAAGACTTCTTTGAGCACAAATCTTGACAAAGGCCTCTCTGACCATTTCAAATCTCAGTAGTATGGGACTTCTTGCATGAATTCACAATGAGATTATACCTGTATAATACAAATTATTTTCCATTTTCCATTACATTCCTCAACATTTATTGGATTCTAAGTTATTTAAGAAGAAAAACCTCCTAGTTCTTATGAAGAGTGTTAACCTGCATACTTTGATTTTTAAGATATACCCTACTTTTAGACGTGTGATAATTTCTAAAACCACTGAAACTTAGAACCTAAAAAATGAGGCAAATATGTGTTTGTTCATGTGGCATTTAACTTTTAAAAATGTATCTATATCTTCTTCCTACAGAACTATTATATTTATCAGAATTAGAGATGAATATATTTTAGGCCCTTGTAGTACCTAATTACTGGTACTGAATACTTGTACCCTTCTTTGGGTAGGGTAGTAGAGGAGACTGTGGACTCCAGTCCATGGGGTTGCAGAGTTGCATGTGACCAAAGTGACTTAGCACAGCACAGCAGCTTTATTAGGATATAATTTACATACTGTACAATTTGCCCATTGAAACTATATAATTCAATGGTATTTAGTATATTCAGAGTCGTGTAAGCATCACAAACATAACTTTAGAACATTTTTATCACCCTCCTAAAAGAAACCCCATTCCCTTTAGCTGTTAATTGCCAATCATCACACCTCTCCTCATCCCTTACTTTGTTTCTATAGATTTGCCCCTTCTGAGCATCTCATAGAACTGAATCAAATAATATGTGGTCTTTTATAACTGTATTATTTCACTTAGCATAATCTTTCCAAGGTTAATGCATATTGAAGCATGTATCAAGATTTCATCTGTTTTTATTGCTAAATAATATTTCATCTCATAGGCGTACTACATTTTGTTGATCCACGAATACCACATATTATGCCACATATTAACCAATGTTTAGCTTGTTTTCACGTTTTTCCTCTTATTAATAATGCTGTATTTGTTTTTTATGGAGGTATATGCTTATTTCTTTTCAGCATAAACCTTGTAGTGAAATTGCACTAATCGATTAAATAGTAATTCTGCATTTAACCTTTTGATGATTTGCCAGACTGATTTGCTAAGCAGTTGCACCATTGTACAGTCCCAGAAGCAATGTGTGGTGAGTCCAAGTTTTCGTAATCTTTATGAACTCCTATTGTTAACTGATTTTTTAATTTGAGCCGTAGTAGTGGGAGTGAAGTTTTGATTTACATTTCCCAAATAACTAATTCAATTGAGCATATTTTCCCATGCTTGTTTTTTGTTTGTAATCTTCTTTGGAAAAATGCCTATTGAATCTTTTGCTCATTTTGAAATCGGGTTATTATTCTTTTTATAATTGAGTTGTAAGAGCTCTTTATATATTTTAGATACAAGTACCTTGTCAGATATATGATTTGCAAATGTTTTCCCTCATCATGTAGGTCATAATTTCACTTTCCTAATAGTGTTTTTTTAAGCACAAATGTTTTTAATTTTGATGAAGTTCAATTTATCTTTTTAAAATTTTGTTGCTCATGCTTAGTGTCATGCTCAAGAAACTGCTACCAAATCCAAAGCTGATTTCTGGATACTCATTTCTATTCCTCCAATCTATCTCTGTATTTATCCTAGGCTGGTACCATGCTGTCTTGTTAACAGCTGCTTTATTGTAACTTTTAAAATCAGGAAGTATGAGTTCTCCAACTTTGTTTTTCCTTCTCAGGATGGTTTTGGCTATTTTGAGTCCTTTGATTTTCCAGGTAATTTCCAACAAGGATCAGCTTGTTGGTTTCTATAAAGAAACAGTTGAAATTCTGTAGAACTTTCAGTAAGTCTGTACAATTTGGAAGGTCTTGTCATCTTAACCATGTTAAACCTTCTCAGTCATGATTACGGGATGTCTTTCCATTCATCTAGAGCTTCTTTAATTTATTTCAACAACGTTTTATAGATTCCAAAGTGTGAATCTTACCCTTTTTAAAATTTTACCCTCTTGGGAGTTAGCACATACAGCTGCCAATCTCAATCCAGCCCAGGTCCATAAATGCCTTCATTCATGCGCACATTCATCTATTAATGATATTATGCCTACCTCTGTGGAAGGCACTGTTGAAGCAGATCTATTACTTGGGGAAGCTGACTTCTCAACAGAGAGGGGCTGTAGAATGTCCTGGGTGGCTGGCGAAAGACCTGTGCAAGATACTGGGAAGGAATAAAGGAGGTAGTCTGCATAAGGAAAAACATCACTTTTGAGCTGAATCTTAACAGCTAAATAAGAAGCTCTTATCATTCATCAGATTTTATGACATACCTGTGATATGCCAGGCAATATTACATATTAGTAAATGTGCGTGCATGCTAAATCGCTTCAGATCAGATCATGTACAATTCTTTGTGACCTCTTGGACTGTAGCCCTCCAGGCTCCTCTGTCCATGAGAATCTCCAGGCAAGAATACTGGATTGGGTTGCTGTGCTGTCTTCCAGATCTTCCTGACCTGCATCTCTCATGTCTCCTGCATTGGTAGGCATTACCCTTCTTTATTAAATTTATTTCTAAGCAGCACTTTTTTCTTGATGCTATTATTAAATGGAATTATTTCTTAATTTCATTTTTAGGTTGCTTATTGCTTAGAGTCTAGGAATATGATTTTTTTTTTTTTGATTTTGTATCTATAACCTTGCTGAACTCATTTAGTAGTTTTAATAGTAGATTCCTTAGAATTTTCTATGTGTAGGAGAAGGCAATGGCACCCCACTCCAGTACTCTTGCCTGGAAAATCCCTTGGACGGAGGAGCCTGGTAGGCTGCAGTCCATGGGGTCGCTAAGAGTCGGACACGACTGAGCGACTTACCTTTCACTTTTCACTTT
>NW_011495049.1:1566604-1571897 GCF_000754665.1 Bison bison bison
TGCCTGGAGAATCCCAGGGACGGCAGAGCCTGGTGGGCTGCTGTCTATGGGGTCGCACAGAGTCGGACACGACGGAAGCGACTTAGCAGCAGCAGCAGGATCATGTTATCTGTGAACATAATTTTGTTTCTTCTTTTCCAATCTAGATGTCTTTTATTTTATCTTCTTGTCTTAATTCTTGACTAAAAGAGACGTAAAGCAAGTAAACAGTCTTATCTTGTTCCTGGTCTTTAGAGAAAATCATCCAGTCTTTCATAATTACTTTGCTGACAAAGATCCATGTAGTCAAAGCTATGGTTTTTCCAGTAGTCATGTATGATGTGAGATTTGGACCATAACGAAAGCTGAGCACCAAAGAATTGATGCCTTTGAATTGTGGTGTTGGAGAAAACTCTTGAGAGTCCCTTGGACAGCAAGGAGATCAAAACAATCAATTGTAAAGGAAATTAATCCTGACTATTCCTTGGAAGGACTGATGCTGAAGCTGAAACTCCAATAATTTGGCCACCTGATGTGAAGAACTGACTTACTAGAAAAGACCCATATACTGGGAAAGATTGAAGGCAGGATGAGAAAGGGATAATAGAGTAGGAGATGGTTGGATGGCATCACCCACTCAATGGCCATGAATTTGAATAAGCTCCAGGGGTTGGTGATGGACAGGGAAACCTGGCATGCTGCAGTCCATGGGGTTGCAAAGAGTTGGACATGACTGAGCGACTGAATTGAACTGATTCATAAGAGATGCTGATCTATGGTTTTCTTATCTTATGTCTTTTCAGTTCTTTAAATATTTTGTAGAATTCGCCACTGAAATCATCTATATTTGGGCTTTCCTTTGTGGGTGTATTTTTTACTTCCCTGGTGGCTCAAACGGTAAAGCGTCTGTCTACAATGCGGGAGACCTAGGTTCAAGCCCTGGGTTGGGAAGATCCCCTGGAGAAGGATATGGCAATCCACTCCAGTACTATTGCCTGGAAAATCCCATGGACAGAGGAGCCTGGTAGGCTACAGTCTAAGGGGTTACAAAGAGTCGGACACGACTGAGCAACTTCACTTTTGTGGGTGTATTTTTGATTACTCATTTAATCTTTGTATTTGTCATAATATGCTGATATTTCCTATTTCCTTTTATAGAGGTCATATTTTAGTTAGGTGTGCTTTGAATAAATTAAATTAATTCAATGAATAAATTAAATTAAAATTCATTGGTGAGTAATGTCTCAGAACCCATAAAATTTTGGCTTTTATGTATTTTACTTTATGTCAGTTTATGTTCTTGAAAATCGGATCTCTTTGCTGTAAATATGTCTGAAGTTTTCTGTTTTTTATTGTATCACAACTGGTTTTATCTCACAAATTACAAACAGTTTTCACCTTAAAATATCATTTAATCTCATTAATTATTTTTCCTTTTTACAAATGAAAACCAGCCGTCAGAAAGTTTATGTGACCAGCTTTGGTCCTAAAACTAATTAATCTCATTGCTGCTAAGTCACTTCAGTCGTGTCCGACTCTGTGCGACCCCAGAGACGGCAGCCCACCAGGCTCTCCCATCCCTGGGATTCTCCAGGCAAGAACACTGGAGTGGGTTGCCATTTCCTTTTCCAGTGCATGAAAATGAAAAGTGAAAGTGAAGTTGCTCAGTCGTGTCCGATTCTTAGCGACCCCATGGACTGCAGCCTACCAGGCTCCTCCATCCATGGGATTTTCCAGGCAAGAGTACTGGAGTGGGTTGCCATTGCCTTCTCCAATTAATCTCATTACTAAGATTTAAAAATAGGTCCTTTTATTTCACCTCCTATAATTTCTCCCTTTTCCCTGTATCTATATTTAATAAGTTGATTGCCAGTTTGGACTTAGCAATTCCCCAACTTATATTTAAATCTGTAATGGCACTTTAAAAATATTATGAGAAATGACTAAAGATACACTGATTTTTCTTCCAGTCTGTCTTACAGCTTCAAACATTGGAGTTTTGAAAACTCTGAGCTAGGGTGTTTCTCTTTTTGGCTTTGATAGAATAGCTTGTGTTCAACAAATGTACAAGTTAGAACAATCATAAAGGATAAATAAAAATACAAAAGACATAGAAAAGCACCCAAAGCATCAAGTACCTGGGTGTTAAAGATTCTTAAGGAAAGGGTAAGATAAACCTAACCTTCTGTCCCACTTTTCTTTAAAATTGTTCTCTGGTTCATAAGCAGGATGGGCAGAGAACTGTGGCTCAGAGCTTTTGACTGTTCCCCCAGGTTGAGTAGATGAAAGATGGAATTCAGGGTTATGAAGTCAATCAGGAGTGAAGAGGCCAAGGTTCTAGAGAGAAGGGAGCAACAAAAACCAGATGGGTTTGACATTCTGTGATTCTTTCCAATTGAAGCATTTATTGATTCATATTCTGGGCAGGGCAGAAGGCTAAAAAGCCAAGCAGAAAGGAATGGAGGCTAAAAATCTAGGTGAAGTTTCTATTGGAATCCTGATTTTAGCAATACAAAAATTGGAGTTCATTTTTTGAACTCCAGTAGAATTGCTCATTATTGTGTTCAAGAAAATAGATAAGAATATGGAGAATTAATAAACATTACAATCAATAATAAAGAATCAAATAAAAGTTTGCTAACTGAACATTTATGTAGAATTTATAAACCCAGTACGGTTTAATAGCAAAAGTGAAAACTAATGTACTACAGACAGGTCAGTAGAACATAGTCACATAGAAGCCATTACGGAAAACATAAAAGAACATTTGAGATATATGGGCTGGTACAAAAAAAGTTAATCGTATACGTAAAGTTCTAAAAGGAGAAGAGAGAACTAAATAAGGTAGAAATAAACTTTAAAGATACAATGGCCAAAATTTTTCCATAGCTGCTGAACTGCTTCCATGTATGGATCTAGGAAGTTTTCCTCTAAACTCCTCAGTTCAGAGGTTCAGTTCAGTCACTCAGTTGTGTCCGACTCTTTGCCACCCCATGAATCACAGCACACCAGGCCTCCCTGTCCATCACCAACTCCCAGAGTTCACTCAGACTCACGTCCATCGAGTCAGTGATGCCATCCAGCCATCTTATCCTTGGTTGTCCCCTTCTCCTCCTGCCCCCAATCCCTCCCAGCATCACAGTCTTTTCCAGTGAGTCAACTCTTGGCGTGAGGTGGCCAAAGTACTGGAGTTTCAGCTTTAGCATCGTTCCTGCCAAAGAACACCCAGGACTGATCTCCTTTAGAATGGACTGGTTGTCCTAGCAGTATAAATATACAAAGTAAAAAACAGGGAATTCCCTGGTTTTGAACAGAGTTCAGTCCCTGGTTGGGGAACTAAAATCCTGCAAACCACTTTGGTGGATCAGATGGTAAAGAATCCTCTTGCAATGCAGGAAACCTAGGTTGAATTCCTGTGTTAGGAAGATGTCCTGGAGAAGGGAATGACTATCCACTCCAGTATTCTTGCCTGGAGAATTCCATGGAGGAGCCTGGTGAGCTACAGTCCATGGGGCTGTAGAGTTAGATACCACTGAGTGACTAACACTTTTACTTTCAAGCCACATGGTACAGCAAAGGCAGACAATCCCCTCCACCCCCACCCCCCCCCAAAAAAAAACCCATGCATGCACACGTCTAGGTTCATGATGGTCTAACCAAAGATAAAGGGAATATCTTTAAAAAATTAGTATATGTATAAAACTGTAAAAACTCCATACAAAAACTACTAGAACTGATAAATGAATTCAACAAAGTAGCAGGATATAAGATGAACATACAGAAATCAGTTGCATTTATATTCACTAATAATGAGATATCAGAAAGGGAATGTAAACAACAATCCCCTTTAAAATAACATTAAAAAATACTTTGGAATAAATCTCACCAAGGAGGTCAAAGACTTACATGCTAAGAACAACAAAACATTAATAAAGGAAACTGAAGATTATTCAAAGAAATTCAAAGATATCCCATGCTCTGGGTTAGAAGAATTAATATTGTTAAAATGGCCATACTCCCTAAAGTGATGTACAGATTTAATGCAATTTTTATCAGATTACCCATGACATTTTTTCAGAACTAGAACAAGTAATCCTAAAATATGTATGGAACCATAAAAGACCCAACATGGCCAAAGCAATTCTGAGGAAAAAGAACAAAGAAGGAGGCATAACCTTTCTAGACTTCAGATAGTACTACAAAGCTGTGGTAATCAAAACAGCATGGTATTGGCACAAATACAGATGTATGGATCAATGGAACAGAATAGAGTCCAGAAATAAACCCACACTTCTATTGATTAATCTTTGACACAGGAGGTAAGATTACATGATGGAGAAAAGATAGTCCCTTTAGGAAATTGTGTCTTAGGATAATCTATAAAAAATAATAAAAATAACTGAAAAGCTAATGGCGGGGGAAAATGGAGCAAAATGTGCCTGGTTACTTCAAAAGACTCTAAGAAAGGGAAAAAAGAATAGACTGTGTCATTAGAAAAAAAGGATAAGATAGTAGATAAACTCAAGCATATGAATAATTGCATTAATTGTAAGTGGACTAAATCACCTAAGTAAATCAAGATAAAAAACAATTTATATTGTATATTGTATTCAGTTCAGTTCAGTCGCTCAGTCATGTCCGACTCTTTGCAACCCCATGAACTGCAGCATGCCAGGCCTCCCTGTTCATCACCAACTCCTGGAGTCCACCCAAACCCATGTCCATTGAGTCAGTGATGCCATCCAACCATCTCATCCTCTGTTGTCCCCTTCTCCCCCTGCCTTCAATCTTTCCAAGCATCAGGGTCTTTTCTAATGAGTCAGTTCTTCGCATCAGGTGGCCAAAGTATTAGAGCTTCAGTTTCAGCATCAGTCCTTCCAATGAATATTCGGGACTGATTTCCTTTACAATTGACTGTTTGATCTCCTTGCTGTCCAAAGGACTCTCAAGAGTCTTCTCTGACACCACAGTTCAAAAGCATCAATTCTTGAGCGCTCAGCTTTCTTCACAGTCCAAATCTCACATCCATACATGACCACAGGAAAAACCATAGCCCTGACTAGACAGACCTTTGTTGGCAATGTCTCTGCTTTTGAATATGCTATCTAGGTTGGTCATAACTTTCCTTCCGAAGAGTAAGCATCTTTTAATTTCATGGCTGCAGTCACCATCTGTGGTGATTTTGGAGCCCAGAAAAGTAAAATCTGACACTGCTCCCACTGTTTCCCCATCTATTTCCCATAAAGTGATGGGACCAGATGCCATGATCTTCGTTTTCTGAATGTTGAGCTTTAAGCCAACTTTTTCACTCTCC
>NW_011495049.1:1571997-1624440 GCF_000754665.1 Bison bison bison
TCAAGAGGCTTTTTAGTTCTTCTTCACTTTCTGCCATAAGGGTGGTGTCATCTGCATATCTGAGGTTATTGATATTTCTCCCAGCAATGTTGATTCCAGCTTGTGTTTCTTCCAGTCCAGTGTTTCTCATGATTTATCTGCATATAAGTTAAATAAACAGGGTGACGATATACAGCCTTGACGTACTCCTTTTCCTATTTGGAACCAGTCTGTTTTTCCATGTCCAGTTCTAACTGCTGCTTCCTGACCTGCATACAGATTTCTCAAGAGGCCGATCAGGTGGTCTGGTATTCCCATCTCTTTCAGAATTTTCTACAGTTTATTGTGATCCACACAGTCAAAGGCTTTGGGATAGTCAGTAAGGCAGAAGTAGATGTTTTTCTGGAACTCTCTTGCTTTTTCTGTGATCCAGTGGATGTTGGCAATTTGATCTCTGGTTCCTCTGCCTTTTCTAAATCCAGCTTGAACATCTGGAAGTTCACAGTTCACTTACCGTTGAAGCCTGGCTTGAAGAATTTTGAGCTTTACTTTGCTGGCATGTGAGATGAGTGAAACTGTGTGGTAGTTTGAGCATTCTTTGACATTGCCTTTCTTTGGGATTGGAATGAAAACTGACCTTTTCCAGTCCTGTGGCCACTGCTGAGTTTTCCAAATTTGCTGGCATATTGAGTGCAGCATCATCTTTTAGGATTTGAAATAACTCAATTGGAATTCTATCACCTCCATTAGCTTTGTTTGTAGTGAGGCTTCCTAAGGCCCACTTGACTTCACACTCCAGGTTGTCTGGCTCTAGGTGAGTGATCACACCATTGTGGTTATCTGGGTCATTAAGATATTTTCTGTATAGTTCTTCTGTGAATTCTTGCCACCTCTTCTTAATATATCCTGCTTCTGTTAGGTCCATACCGTTTCTGTCCTTTCTTGTGCCCATCTTTGCATGAAATGTTCCCTGATATCACTAATTTTCTTGAAGAGGTCTCCAGTCTTTCCCATTCTATTGTTTTCCTCTATTTCTTTGCACTGATCATTGAGGAACACTTTCTTATCTCTCCTTGCTATTCTTTGGAACTCTGCATTCAGATGGTTATTTTTTTTTCTACTCTCCTTTGCCTTTAGTTTTAGTGTTGTGCATACAGGGATAGATGCAAAATAGACTCAGAAATAGACCCACACATATAGGAATGATTGATTTATGAAAAAGATACCACAGCAGTGCACTGCAGATCGGGACAAGAGTGATATTTCCAATAAAACATGCTGGATAAATAGTATATCCAATGGAAATAAATTACTCTAATCCTAAATGACACCATATAGAAAACTAACTTTGTATTGTTCACTCAGTTTGAAAGGTAAAATGGTAGACTTGCTAGAAGGTAGCAGAGTTCACTCTGTGAACTTAAGAGAGGCAGAGATTTCTTAAAACATAAAAAGCACTAGCTTATAGGAAAAAAAATATAGGTGGATTAAATTTTTTTCAGTTCAGTCACTCAGTCGTGTCCAACTCTTTGCGACCCCATGAACCACAGCACGCCAGGTCTCCCTGTCCATCACCAACTCCTGGAGTTTACCCAAACCCATGTCCGTCGAGTCAGTGATGCCATCCAACCATCTCATCCTCTGTTGTCCCCTTCTCCTCCTGCCCTTAATCTTTCCCAGAATAAGGATCTTTCAAATGAGTCAACTCTTTGCATCAGGTGGCCAAAGTACTGGACTTTCAGCTTCAGCATCATTCCCTCCAAAGAAATCCCAGGGCTGATCTCCTTCAGAATGGACTGGTTGGATCTCCTTGCAGTCCAAGGGACTCTAAAGAGTCTTCTCTAACAGCACAGTTCAAAAGCATCAATTCTTTGGTGCTCAGCTTTCTTTATAGTCCAACTCTCATGTTCATACATGACTACTGGAAAAACCATAGCCTTGACTGGTTGGACCTTTGTTGACAAAGTAATGTCTCTGCTTTCCAATATGCTGTCTAGGTTGGTCATCACTTTCCTTCCAAGGAGTAAGAGTCTTTTAGTTTCATGGCTCAGTCACCATCTGCAGTGATTTTGGAGCCCCCTTAAATAAAGTCTGACACTGTTTCCCCATCCATTTGCCATGAAGTGATGGGACCAGATGCCATGATCTTCGTTTTCTGAATGTTGAGCTTTAAGCCAACTTTTTCATTCTCCTCTTTCACCTTCATCAAAAGGTTCTTTAGTTCTTCTTCACTTTCTGCCATAAGGGTGGTGTCATCTGCATATCTCAGGTTATTGATATTTCTCCCGGCAATCTTGATTCCAGCTTGTGCTTCTTCCAGCCCAGCTTTTCTCATGATGTACTCTGCATAGAAGTTAAATAAGCAGGGTGGCAATATACAGCCTTGATGTACTCCTTTTCCTATTTGGAACCAGTCTGTTGTTCCATGTCCAGTTCTAACTGTTGCTTCCTGACCTGTATACAGCCTTCTCAAGAGGCAGGTCAGGTGGTCTGGTATTCCCGTCTCTTTCAGAATTTTCCACAGTTTATTGTCATCCACACAGTCAAAGCTTTGGCATAGTCAATAAAGCAGAAATAGGTGTTTCTTCTGGAACTCTCTTGCTTTTTCTATGATCCATCAGATGCTTTACATGAAATTAGAAAGATGCTTGCTCCTTGGAATAAAAGCTATGACAATCCTAGACAGCATATTAAAAAGCAGAGACATCACTTTGCTGACAAAGGTCCATATAGTCAAACCTATGGTTTTTCCAGTAGTCACACACGGATGTGAGAGCTGGACCATAATGAAGGTTGAGCACCGAAGCATTGATGCTTTTGAATTATTGTGCTAGAGAAGACTCTTGAGAATCCCCTGGACTGCAAGGAAATCAAACCAGTCAATCCTAAAGGAAATCAACCTTCAATAATCATTGTAAGAAATGATGCTGATTTGAAGCTCCAGTACTTGGCCACCTGATCTGAAGAGCTGGCTCATTGGAAAAGACTCTGATGATGGAAAAGACTGAGAGCAGGAGGAGAAGGGGCAACACATGATGAGATGGTTGGATGGCTTCATCCACTCAATAGACGTGAGTCTGAGCAAACTCCAGGAGATAATGAAGGACAGGGAAGCCTGGCCTGCTGCAGTCCATTGGACCATATACAGTTGGACATGACTGAGCAACAGAACAACAACAATAAGAACCTTTTAAAGACCAAAGAGGTGAAGAAGCAAGCCACAGGACAGAATTTATTTGCAAGAAATCTCATAAGAGCTTTATATCTAGGATAATTTTTTTTTTAAAGGATGAATCAAATAGTGGTGAAATGACTTCAAGAGATATTTCACAAATGACCACTAAATACGGAAATGTGCTCAATTTTATTAGTCATTCAGGGAAGTACAAAAGTCACTACACATCTACGAGATTGCTAAAGTGAAAAAGACTGAGCATCCAGTACTGTCAAGGGTGGAGAGCAGCTGAAACCCTCATGCATTGCTGGTGGATGTGGTTATTTTGGAAAACTGTGACCAACTGCAGAAATACATCTGATCCTATCAGAAATGCATATGATGCTCACAAAAAAACTTATATAAAATATGTACATAGAAGCACTATAGCAATCCTCCTCCTTTTCTGTAGGGGATATGTTCTAAGACTCTAAGTGGGTCTTTGAAACCATGGATAATACCACCCTATAAATCAGGGGTCCCCAGCCTCCTGGATCTAATGCTTGATGATCTGAGATGGAGGTGATATAATAATAATAATAGAAATAAAGTGCTCAGTAAGGGTAATGCTTTTGAATCATCCTGAAACCAGCCCCCACCCCACTTCGTGGAAAAATTGTCTTCCATGAAACCAGTCCCTGGTGACAAAAAGATTGGGGACTATTGCTCCGTATATACTGTTTTTTCCTTACATACATATTTATGATAAAGTTTATTTATAAATTAGGCACAGTAAGAGATTAACAACATTAATAATAAAATAGAACAATTTAAACCATGCCTTATAATAAAATTTAAGTGAATGTAGTGCCTCTGTCTCAAAATAGCTTCTACAAATTTAACGCCTTTCCATCTTAACTAAACAATTACCATGCACGGTGGCCGTGGCTTTTGCAGCCGAGGTGAAACAGCAAAGCCAGCACCAGTTTCTTTCTCCTTCTGGACAGTTTCCCTGATACTAGATTCATTTCTACAATAGATCATTTTTTCTTTCCTTACTGAGAATTTTCACCTTTTCACTTAAAGAAAGCACTTTAGAACTTCCGTTTGGCAGGCTCAAATTGCCAGCATCTCTGCTGTTTGCTGTAGGGCGATTAGTAAGTAAAATAAAGGTAACTTGAACACAAGCACTGTGATACCCTGACAGTTGATCTGATATCTGAGAAGAGATGGCTACTAAGTGACTAATGGGTTGGATACGCTGGACAAAGGGATGATTCATGTCCTAGGCATGATGGCATGGTCTGATGAGAGATTTTATCGTGTTATTCAGAATGGCACACAGTTTAAAACAGATGAATTATTTCTGGAATTTTTTGTATCATATTTTCAAATGGATGTTGATCCTGGGTAACTGAACCCATGGAAAGTGAAACTGTGGATAAAGGGTTCTACTGGATTTGTAATCACCCCTAACTAAAAATAGCAAAATGGAGAAATTTGTGTATAAGTTATAAAATACAGTTATGTATAGCAATGGCAAAAAGCAAAGTACCCCTCCATGCAGCAGAATGGATGTATCTCAGATAGAATGTTGTGTGAATGAAGCCAGATACAAAATAGTAAACCTTATGTGAGTCTATTTGTATATATTTCAATAAGATGTAACCTGGTGCTAGAATTAATGCAGTGGTTATGTTGGGGGAGGAAATACCTTGGGACAAAACACAGGGAGGTTTCTGGGATATGAGTAGTTTTTTGTTTCTTGAACTGGGAGATGTTTACATGAGTTCACTTAAAAAAAATTCTTAGGCTATACATTTATGATTTGTTCACTTTTTCTGTATCTGTTATGTGTTCATAAACATTTAAAAGTCATAAAGGGTTTTTAAAAGCTCTTGGAGGAAGCTAAAGGAAAAATCTTTATTAAGAATCAAACTTCCTAAATGGCCTAAGCTGTGATGAGGCTTCTACTTAATAGATGCATTGGTTCAGTGGCCTGTCCATTCCATGTGGAATCCCATTATCATGCGGCCTTTCTGAACCTACCTTGATGACCTTTGCTCAGGTGACTTAATCTTCTTAAGAAGCAGTTTCTTTAAGTATAGATTTTACTTCCATATTTCAAGCAACTGTGCTGAACAAGAGAGATGGATTAATTGATGCTTTAAAATCCTATAAAAATGCTAAATCCCAGCAAATGAAATTTACATCTGAAACAATCAATTTTCACAAGCGAACGTATAAGCTCAGGAAGAAACAGCCTGGCAAATTCATCTGGTGTTCTGTATAAATACAATTTTAAACTACCTCCAGTTTTTTCATGCTATGCCATCTGCCGAATGGCTCTTGGAATGGAATTTTAATCTCTAATTGCAAATGCAAGGATTAAAAAGGTTACATTCAAAATGTGCTGAGAGACCAACTAACAATTTGGAAAGAAAAAAAAAAGTCTCTATCTGCAGGTTTTTCTGGCATAGATCTTTTCTGGAAATGATAACCAGGCAGCAGGTCTTTCACAGTCAGAAGTGGAAAAGGAAAATGACCTGCTCCAATCAGGTCTGAACTGTCTGGACCTTGTATAAACTCCAGCTGGTTTTGACTATGGCATCAGGGCAAGAATAGCTAACTTTACTCTTTTGATTTTCTTAGAAGTGAGAGTATTACGTTAGCTGTTATTTAAACAGTTAAAACCAAGAAAAGAGAATATACCATACTCTTTGCTTTGGGGTACCTGGTATAGACTCACTGAAATGAAGACATAGAGAAAAATAATGCCACAGTGGAAATGGTAGATTCTGCACACAAAAAACCCAGAAAATTCTACAAACGAATGTACTGGTGCTTCTAAATTGCATACAAATCTATTGAAATGTTTCCAATTTTTACTTTTTATATGTTTAATATATAGATATCCATTCTCCTCCCTTCTGAACTCTCTCTCTTACTATCTCTTCATCAGTCCTCTTTTCCTGTGTACAGTAATGTATTAAAATATTCATGCCATACTTCTGTTCTCCTACACGCCCTTGTATATATGGTGTGTCTTCTGTGGATTGCCCTTTGGACAACCAAGTCAGGTCCTTTTCTATAATGACAAAGTGGAGGGTCATTGTGGAATAAGATTCTGTATACTTTTGAACTCTATTCTAAAACCTTGTACTTGATTTTATTGTCCTTCAGTTGTTCTATGTGGGTATATTTTGTCTACTTAACTCCAGATTAAAGACCATGACTTCTGGCTTTATGTTCCCTAGTGAAAGAGAGATTATAGGGGACTTATAAAAGCCTTAAAAAAAACAGTAAAGGGGCTATTTAAGTGTTATAATGCATAAAATTTTTGTAATATGAAAGATTATTTTTGTAATACATTGTAATTGCCCATGTTTTATGATATTCATAGATGAGGTACACATATACACACACACACATACATACATATATATGTGTATGTATGCAAAGTGTCACCCTATAATGAATTATTCATAATGTATGGGGATAGTCCCTGACCTCTATTTTCCTCTCTCCTGTCCTTCCTTCCTTCCTAAAATGACCTATAAAACCCAGTGAAGTTAACATTAGATAGTTTAAAACAGCTGAAATGGAAAAGTATTGGAAAAAAATCTCAGTCTAGGGCCTCTATGGTGAATCAAAAGTACTCTTGCCTCTGAATATTGGTGGTGGTGTTGCTGTTGTGTAGAAAAGATGAAGATGGAATGCTGTGTCCTCCATAATCTGAGCGTTAATGTACCCATCTGTAAGAGTTGACTCTAGCTGAGAAATATGACTTCACTTGATATGTAAACATTACTTAATATTAAATGAAGAATCTCTCCAGAAAGTCTAATTTGAAGCGAAGAGTACAGTGTGAAAAAGTAGTTGTGAACTCAAATAGTAATATGGTGCACTACTTTACGTGATTTTGTTTAAAAGACACAAACCTCCCAAATTCTTAATCCTCACTCCCCCAAACCTATAAATCTCTCTGCCTCCCAATCTGTCATGGTTTATTTGTGAAGAAGAACTAAAAAAATTAAAATAGCCTTTTGAACTCTACCATCTCCGATCAAGCTGGATGTTGATAGAGATGCCACTGAACCTTAGGAACAGCCCTTGCTTTCCAAAGCAGCATCAGTTCCACCTAACACCACAAATTCTAATGATCTCCTGAGTATCTGCTTTGGCAAGAGAGACTTCTTTATCCCTGAGCTCATCAACTTTCATCTTCTCTGCCTCTGACTAGGTTCTCTGTTCTGTGATTCATTCTTCTAGCATTTCCTCAGTTAGACCCATCACAGGGGTATGTGTAGATCTTTTCTAGATCTGTATTTTTGGAGAGGAGGGCAGGTAGGACCACATCTCCTTGTACAACAAAAAGGAAGATCACCATTTTTTTTTTTTTGCAGGTGAATAAATTCCCCAGTTTGATGTAGCACTCAGTTAACAAAATAACCATTGCTTCCTAAAATATCTTTTGAACATTTTATGTTAAATAATTACTCATGGTTCTTATTAAAGAACAGTAAGGCAGACTTTATTAAGAACTATCAGGAAAGGTATAGGGACTACCATAGCGGAGTTTTGTAGTAGAGGGGAGAGACTGAACTTGGTGCAGTGGGATTTGCCGGAAGGGGAGAGACTGGGCTGCATTCTGAATACAAGGGAAAATGGGAATTTACAGCCAGGAAGCAGAGTGGGAAGCTACTAAGAGAAAACATCAGGGAAAAGGAGGAATTCTGGCTAAGCTGATTTAATACGATTCTTGCTAAAGGCAAGCCAGGGTGGTCACATGTCACCTGGTAAATAGTAGGGATGAGAAAAATGATCAATATCAAGTATGAAGGAATGTGGCTAATCTGAGTTGACAGGAATCTTGCAAAATTGCCTCTTGAAGACAGTTCTGGGGCCAGGACCTAGACAAAAAGGACTCAAAAGAACCTGACTAGAGTTTGGTCAAGGAGCCTGTCACTTACCATCTTAACCCTGGAGCAGATAAACTTGAGTATAAGCTGAAGTAGAGGATGGTTGGTGAGGTGTAGACTGGCAGATTTCAGAATTCTGCACCTCTTTTTGTCCCTGGCAGTCACTTCTGTGTATGAACAGACATTTTCTGTTTTCCTCAATGAGCCTGCATGAAACCGTGAAAGGTTTCATGCCTAAATCTATAAAAACTCCTGACTCTCACAAGCCTGTAATATGTCTAAGGTGTATTGCAGCTAAGAGCATTTCTTATTCTGTAATGATTTTATTTTATTTTTAAACTTTAAAATATTGTATTGGTTTTGCCAAATATCGAAATGAATCCGCCACAGGTATACATGTCTTCCCCATCCTGAACCCTCCTCCCTCCTCTGTAATGATTTTAAAGTGCTAACAATAATCACTGAATTACCCCTAGATATCTAATATGAACAAGTAAATTCTTCTGTAGCTTCCCTGGTGGGCTTCCCTGGTGATTCAGATAGTAAGGAGTCCACCTGTGATGCGGGATACCTGGTTCAATCCCTGGGTTGGGAAGATCCCCTGGAGGAAGGAATGGCAACCCACTCCAGTATTCTTGCCTGGGAAATCCCATGGATAGAGAAGCCTGGTGGGCTACAGTTCATGGGGTTGCAGAAGAGTTGGATATGCCTTAGTGACTAAACAACAACAATATTAACTTTATTATTTGTTTGTTTTTTAACCAAAAACTGCTGTTCATCACGGGAGTTCTCAGGACAGTCAAATGACATATTTTGCAAGGGAGACACTAGAAGTATTCTATGGAGCAATTCTGTTGGGTAGTACTCATCTTCCTCCAAAGAAATCACAGTGCTTATTTATTACTAGCACTTACTATTGAGTGCTAAGGCCAAAGCAAAACAAAAACAGTCCTCCTTCCCCAAAGCAAAATAACACAAAACAAACACAAAGCTCAGTGGCAGAGGCACTGTTAAAATTATTGTTTGTCTTTAAAAAGAAATGGCTACATCATCTTAGGATGTTATCAAGTGAATACACACAGACTTTTATTACCAATATGTTTCCTCTTTATCCAGATCGAATCACTCTTGTTAAAGATCTGACCTAACTATTGTATGCCTGGGGTGACATTGGAATGGAATATACTGTCAAAGCCAGCTGTCAGCACAGACAGATGGCTGTAAAATGGGAGAAATAACAAATATTCTCAGTGCCTATTGAACTCTTTGGAAGAATTGACTGGGTTGCATCATCTTACACCCACCTAAGTGAACAGGCTTTGTAAAAGCCACGTGCTTCTGGCTTTCATCAGTCTGAGCGCCAGAGCAAGAGGAGCCAGGTTGCTGAGAGAAAGGCTTCAAAATGATGGAGCATATGTGGGAACGCGAGGAAAAGCCTTGAACTTGCTGTGTCAGGCAGAGGTGGTGGGAAGATGAGTGGTGGAATCTCAAGCAACAGATTGTTGAAAGGCTATGATTCAAAGGCTGTTTTCCAAGGGCTTTCATCATTCTTAATGGGTGACTGAAATGTGTAAAGGAATTTATGTGGTTCGTACAAGACTGAATATCAAGATTAGTGGAGAATAGTTTTATACACAGTGAGTTTTCAGAGCAGCTACACCAGTGTGAACTGCCAGCTACTGAACCATCTGTTCTTTGCGTATGAATAGTATCTGTATCTTTGTCAAATTCCTACTATATTTTCTTCACGGATACAATGATAAAAGTGCACCTGTCCAGATATGTATGCACACACACATATACACACATTCCTAAATAGCTGAAAGTCTTCATAACTTTGGTACAGAGTGGTGGTAGTGAACTTACTACCTTCTGAATTCTTAATTGTTGTTTCTGTGAAACGTGTTTCAAATAAGAGTCAGAAGTTCTTCCTAAGCCTCTTCATTGAAAAGTCTCTGGAAAGCTTTAGAGCGTTGGTTGGCTTCAGTGTCCTAGCGTTGTATTTGGTTGTATAGTTTTTTCCTTCATAGGAGGAAATGTTTCCACTATCAGAATGGCTGTCAGATGCCTCCCAGCTAATTACTAGGAATCAGGAGAAATGTATCTAAACTTAATCTGAGTTTCCTAGTATCCTTACTGATAGATACCAAAAAACCTAGGATGAATGCCTGCATCTTTGATTGTGTAAATACATGCACTTTTTGATTTTCCTAAAGCACACTTTACAAAAGGTGACACATCTCTTCCCTGGCACTTCAACAGTTTTGACAGATCCTTTTGAGAGCTCCTGTTTTACGAAGATCATTTGGAGGAGCAAGCCTAGTTTGACAATGGGACGTATATCTGAAACATAACCTAAGACTGGCGGAGTACTTTGGTTGGTGGCTGGGAGTGAGGAGAACCAGCTCTGAGGATATTCATGGAAGGAAATGACTTCTTTCTTGCATATGGAGAACAATATTTCAAAGTTCCCTTTCATTCACCAAACTGTATTGAATACCTCTTACAGTGTTAGACACTAGGGTAGACATTAGGATAAAAAGTTGAATACAATGCTATATTGCCCTCAAGTCACTCTTGGAAATGGCTGTTTCATGTTTTCTTTCTTGTTCTGAAAAATATGTGGAGGGGATTAGCTGAACAGGAGCAAGAGTGCGATTGAAGAAGAAAGAACTCTGAAGGGTTTTGGTTTTCATTGCTTCATCTTGTATATAGGCGTCTGGGAAACATACACATTCAATCACACAATGATTGGTGGGGTTGCCAACTGTTCTTGTTTGCGCAGAGCTAAGGGTCCCTGGACTGAAAGATTTTTAGTGCTAAAACTGGGTAAGTCATAGACAAACCTTAGCAATTCCAAGGTTTTCAGAGAAAGGGATATCTTGAACTGCTAAAGTCTTTAAATGTCTTATTTTTAAAGGGAATACACAGTTGATATATAGTCATTTCCATTGGCAGAATGTCTATAAGACTGGGAGAATGTATGCAGTATAACATTTATTTTTAATAATATAGCTAAGTATAAGTCTAGTGGTCAGTGGGGAGTCCTTGTGGACAATTCTGGATGTGATAGTGTAGTAGAGTGACAAGCAAGACATGGAAGAAAGAGTTCCAAGGATTACTATCTCTTTTAGAGTTTTCCAAATTGGTCCTGTTGTAATCATTTATAAATGTAAATTTCTGGGCCCACTCCCCAAATTAATCAGGTTTCTTGGGAGCAAAGTTCAAGTATCCCTAGTTTTCATAAATAGTACTTGCTTAACTTGAAGGATGGCTGTTTTACCCTTCTTGTTTTGTTGTGTTTAAATGTCATGCAGTTCAACTCTAGGGTTGTTGTTCTTAATCCTCTCTGTGTCTTTAGGTTCTTAGGGCACTTTTGAATAATACTAGCTTTTGGGACGAGACAGGCTTTGAAAACTCAATACACTAAATGATAACTGTGGAAGATAAATCAGTTACTTCTTTTTTATCTTGCTTTTAATTTAAACATCCTTAGGAATCATTCTCTTTTCTTGGTTGTTTTTTAGGATGTCTTGTTTTAGAGGAGAACTGTTACTGCTCCTGCCACTGACTCATGCATAATAATAATGACACAGAGCCCTTCTGTGTCTCAGAAACATGAGATCTTTTCTTGTTGTTCTAATTTCAAGTCAGGATCAAAATAAAAAAAACATTTTGTCTCATGTATTCGTTGGAGAAAAATGCAAATAGAAAAATCTCTGGTTTCCACTGTCACAAGAACACTCATAGATGTCAAGTTATAGAAGATAGAATATTTATATATAAAGATTTTACAAAGCAAATATAAAATTTACATACTACTTCAATTTGGCACAGAGATTAAAAAAAATACACCATAACCATTAATAGAAAAGCACCAGTAAATTCTTGCCCCCTAAAAATTAATGAAACAGTTGTAATGTCAAATTAAATGTGGAGGCCACTAGACTGGGTTGACTCCAATGCCTTAGCAACCTACATAAGCAAACCAAAACCTAAGCCAAAGTCAATTCATTCAAATCTGAGAAAATGAAAGTTAAGAACAGCCAATCTCAAATATCCAGTGGGGCTTTCCCAAATAAGTCAACTGCTTAAGCTATAGCCAATCAAATAATTTCCTTACCTTGCTTCTACATTTTATGATCCAAAAAGCAAAGCTCCTCACTGTCCCCTGTCAGTGGAACATTCCTAACCACCTATCATTTGGTGTGACCCAGTTTGAATTCTAGGTGTGCTCAAATAAACTCTTGACAATTTTAATGTGCCTCAGTTTACTTTTTAACAGTGTCTTAGGCCACAAAACTTAGGTGTGCAGGAAAATGCAATTTATTTTTTTATAATTGAGAATATTTGGAATCGTAAGTGCCTATGGAAGAAAATATAATGTTGAATTTGAGGCGCACCTATATTTTATTGTTGGAGAAGGAAATGGCAACCCACTCCAGTGTTCTTGCCTGGAGAATCCCAGGGACGGGGGAGACTGGTGGACTGCCGTCTAGGGGGTCGCACAGAGTTGGACACGACTGAAGCGACTTAGCAGCAGCAGCAGCATATTTTATTATATTTTATTTTTAATTTTAATTAAAGTACAGTTGATTTACAAAATTATGTTAGAGAGGTACAGCATTGTGATTCAGTATTTTTGCAGGTTATACTTTGTTAAAAGTTATTACACGATAATGGCTGTAATTCCCTGTGCTGTACAATATGTCCTTACTTATCTAATTTATACATGGTAGTTTGTATCTCTTAATTCCATTCTATTCTCGTTCCCTTATATGGAGAACAAAGTAGTGTAACACATCTATATTTTAATAGTCTCAAAATGTCATGTCTGCTGAACTGATTTTGTCATAGATATTATATGGATTTTACTGTGCTTTATTGAGCATTCTCATAGTTCACATATTTTTAGAAATCCCTTAACCTGCAGTGAAGTAGTATTTTACAATCCTTATGCTGATGACTAATGAATTTATCTTTCCATGGTTTAAGCCAGTGGGCTTCCCTGATAGCTCAGTTGGTAAAGAAACTATCTGCAATGCAGGAGACCCTAGTTCAATTCCTGGGTGAGGAAGATCCGCTGGAGAAGGCATAGGCTACCCACTCCAGTATTCTTGGGCTTCCCTTGTGGGAGACCTGGGTTCAATCCCTAGGTTGGGAAAAACCCCTGGAGAAGGGAAAGGCTACCCACTCCAGTATTCTGGCCTGGAGAATTCCATGGACTGTATAGTCCATGGGTTCGCAGACTGAGTGACGTACACTTGCCATAGTAGGATCCTTAGACTAGGAACACTAGCATCATCTGGGAAACTGTTAGACAAGTAAGTTCTTAGGTCCCACCCCTGACCTACTGAATCATAGATTTGGGTGGAGGTAAAGTCTGAGTGCTTCTGGCTTAGGTACCTTGTGCTACAGTTATATGAGAGTCTCAGCAAGTCATCACCAGTGCTGGTTTTTTTTTTTTTTTTCTTTTGAGAGATCCAGCATAAAAGAAATGGAGTAAAGATGACCAGAAACATGCTGTCATCCACATAGGTATAATACAATAATTCTCCTCTTATCTTGAGTGCTGTGAATGTTGTCATTGGACTAGGCACAGTGGGCTCATCTGAGAGAAAATGTATTTACTAGAAATGTATCTGCTCTTCATTAACTTTGAATGACAGATCTAAGACAGTTTTAACGTTTATCAAAAGCATTGCGACTTACACATTTTTTTCCAACGAGACTTTTGGGGTTCATATTAGCTTAGGGGACAAGAGAAGATAAATTGGTGTTTTAAAAATATGCTCATGAAGTGTTCTTTTAGACAGTGATAAGGTGTGATACCATCAGCATGCAGTGAACAAACCCCGATAAATGATATACCATTTCCAAAAAGATGAGGGTGGAGGGAATACCCGCTTGTGGGAGACTGACCTTGAATCTATCTCTTATTTTCAAAGGGATTTCTGTTTTCCATTCCATTCGACAACTGTGAGCTGTACCTCAGTGAACTCTTTTAAAAGAATATCAATAAAGATGCTTTGCTTTGCATTTGTAAGCCGTATAGAAGCTACTCTTCCGTTATCTCTCACCTTCCAAATTTTCTAACTATGCTTGGCATCGGCAACAAAGCTAAGGCAGCTGATATAAATCAAAGAAGCAATTAAATGCAAAAGTTTCTTTTCCCTCTCATCCTTACCAGATAAGATATTTTAGACATAGTGAAAATAATCTCTTGGGTTCTGGGTTAAAGCAAGATGTTTCCTGGAAATCCCATACTGCAAATCCTTAACTGATACTCAGAAACTCAAGAGATAGGGAGAAATTTTTGAAAGCATGGTAAGAGTAAAATTATGGTCTTTTTTTCTTTTCTGGAAATAGAAGGATAGATATATATTACCATATACATACATAAAATACACCTTAAAATCTAAAGATATACCAGATTTTATATGTTATTTTACTACTGTCTTACTATGGCACACCAGCAAGAGAATGAGAGTTATCCACACAAAATAATACACATTCAGTTATATTTTTTCCACCTCATTTCAGGTTCATAAAGAAATCTTTCAAGTTTTTAGATTGAGTTTTCACTTGTAAGCAAACCTGTGAAGTTGGAGTGATTATCCACTTATGGATGGTCACAGTCTGGCTCAGAGAGGTTTAGCAAATTGACCAGAGTCTAGACTCTGCAATTAGTAGGTATCAAGACTCATATTCAGATCTACTTAACTCCAAATGTCATGCTCTTCTCACTTCACTCCAACATACTGGGATTTTAGTTTCTAAGAGAATACTTCTCCAAAGAGCTAAATCTACCTTTTTCCTTTCACCTCTCTGATCAATCTAATGTCTCATCAATGAGCCTTATCCAGATAGTTATTCTGAGATCTTTGTGGAGATTACAGTATATCATGAACCCAAACTTTACCACATTTATAACATTTAGAAATTGCACCTGACATGTATTAGTAATTCAGTAAATATTTGTAAGATGCTCCCAGTTCATTGATTTATAGAGGTGCAATGTGATTTTTACCTTTTTTTTTTTTAATGGGATGGCATGAAAACAATCCTTGATATCTCAGCATATCTCCCCCATTTCCTTCTATGGCCCTGGGGCCTGAGAGCTAAAGTACTTTCACTTAGCTCTGGACATTTTGTTAATTCAAAACCACACTTCAGTGAGAGTTAGATTTGCCAGGCCTTTGGGATTCAGCCTGCCAGCATTTTATATTGTGGAAAGTGAGTGTTGAATATTTATTTAACATTAACAACCCCTGCTCAGGACTTTCTTTTTCAGATGTGGTTTCTATCATACTCCATCATTTCTACAACTGACAACCATGCCAGTAATATTGAATATCAGAAGTCCCTTAATTTAGATTATTATTCCTCACCCTTTTATCAGAATTCTGATTGATTACTAGAAAATATGTTTAGTGTTTGCTTGTGCATACTGCCTATTATACGCTTGTTTTTTCTTAGAGACTACATGTCCCATCAAATTTTCTGATTTCAGTTTGTCTTATGCAAGTAATATGTGTATATATACAAGTATATATATATGTATGTATATATAGTATACATGTATTGCTTTATGTGTGTATTCTTTGCATTCCAAATAATAGTATAAATGAAACTCACCAATTCAGCATTTACGAATTATCATTAACTATTATAATACCATGTGCATACATACCCTAGTAGGAAATTGAAGGAAAATGTGTATTTTTTTTAAAAAACAATAGAACCAGTAAATCACAGATCATTTTTACATGGAGTCATTACTTGGAGTTGGGGGGCATTTTCATGAAACCAGTGTCTTTATTTTCCCTTTTTGGTTCCCATTATTTTTCATCTGTAGTTATAATCCTCAATTCATGGTTTCAAAATCTCCAGAGTAACTTAACTATGATATCATGAGTAGAATATTATTATTAGATGTTGGCAATAATAATCCAAAATTAATGAAGTACTAAATAAATGTCAAGATTCCGATACTATAATCACATAAATATTTATAATATGGAGAAAAAGAGAAAAAAATTCAAATTATCACAAAGTAGTAAAATTTAGTTTCAAGTTGTTCACCCAGGACCTGCTGATATGAATAACCACAAATTAGCTCTAGTTTTTCAGGGCAGCGAGCATATGTTGACTTGGCCAACCCATATCTATTCATCCATCTTTCATTAACTGAGTCCTGATTCTCCTCTGAACTATGCACCATCCCCAGCTCTTTCCAAGAGTTTCCAGGGGAGTTGACTTCTTTCCTTGTTCATGAGTAGATTACATAGCCTGGTCCATAGCTAACCAGTATCTCACATTCCCCGAGCAACAGTGATCAGATCAGATGTGGGCTCACAGCCTATTTAGAACCATTCAGAACCATGATGCAATGAAACCTTTCTGCAAATCCTGAAAGAGGGTTTCTATTCTTTCCTTCTGGACACAAATTAATAGTTGAGAAGAAAAAATCTGCATTTGATGCATTCATCACAGAAACAGAAGAGCTATGTAAGAACAAGTCTCGTGCACAGAAGAGAGCAGAACTGGGTTAGAAGAGTGTCCTTGTAACATCAAGCTGTATCTGAAGACAGCTATACTTCTTTGAGTTTTCCATATACAAGAGCCAATAAATTCCCTTTTGGCACAAGATCATTTGAATTGGGCTTTCTGTCATTTGCAGCTGAGATCAAATATGCTCTGCCAACAAGAAGAGGGTATAGAAGAGGATAATATGTCTTACAGTTCCTAACTGTAGGTAAGAGGTCAGATTCTCATCAGAGATGAGTACTAATTTGCCAGCATGCCAAAAAATCCTGGACCTGCAACTGTGTAGACGTTGTTGTTGTTGAGTTGCTAAGTGATGTCTGACTCTGCAGCCCCACAGTCTGCAGCCTGCCAGGCTTCTCTGTCCTCCACTGTCTCCCGGAGTTTGCTCAAATTCAAGTGCATTAAGTCAGTAATGCTATCTAACCATATCATCCTCTACTGCCCCCTTCTACCATAAGGCAGACATATGGCAAAAGAAATGAGAAAATTCTGTTATGGGCAAAGGCACATAAGGCGTATCTGCTATAAAGTAAGGAGCTGGCCATGAACTGCCTCAGGATAGATACCAGAAATGAGGAAGATGGTAAACTAGACCAAAGAGTGGAAACGTGTAGTTTCCAATCCAGCCTGTAAGAAGCTTCGAAGTTATGACTCTGTCCTAACAAATAAAAAGCTGAACAAACTGAAAAATCAACTCTGCCCCTTAGGTTCATCAGAAAAGTGAGGTCACACAGCAAACTGCTGCTCCCCATCTTGAAAAGGCAGATAGACAAAAAATTACAATTGGAGCAGAAACCCAGAGTAGAAATTGCACGACCCAGTGCAACCCCAGTGGTGGGGTTAGAATATCTGATTGATGAATTGCTGGAGGCTCAGTGTGAGAGTGAAAAGCACTGGAGGTGTGGTAGGATGGAGTGGTAGTCATAAGGGGTATGTGAGTATCAGAGATAAAGCCTTTCATGCTTCTGGTAGAGGAAAGGGGAAAGTAATGATTTTTGAAATACATTGGAGCACATCATTCTTCTTAACAAGATTTACTCTCAAAAGAAACTGTTATACCAGAGCCTAAACTGTTGGATTTTTTCCAAAGCCTAACCCACCTTGGGAAAGATAAATAACCCCCACTCTAGTTTTCCATGTGGGAGAAGGGAGATACCCAACTCCAGCCTCACTATCCTGTCCACCTAAGGAGAGGGAACAACAGAAGCAGTTGAGAAATTCACAGTCCAGAGGCACAGGCTAAATAAAAGACTGAAACCTAATCATGGAACTATAAAAGGCTTCTCCTGCTCCTCCATGTCTTACAAAAGGCCTGTTAACTGCAGTTCCTGTCAGCCAGCATGTTATATATGGATATCAAGAAAAAAATGACAAAATATAAATGGCAAAAGCATGTGCGTGTGTGTGTGTATGCATGCATGTACACACAAACACTCACACACACACACAGCTGTTGACAGAGAAAGCATCGGAACAAGACTAAGTTACAACAGGAATGCTAGAGTTATGAGACTGGGAATTTAAAACAGCTACAATTAATATGCCAGAGGCTTTAATGGGCAAAGTAGACACCATACAAGGACAGTTGGGTGATGTAAGCAGAGAGATGGAAGTTCAAAAGAAGCATTAAAAAGAAATGCTAGAGATCAAAAACACTGTTAACAGAAATGAAGAATGCCTTTTATGAGCTCATTAGTAGACTAGACATGACCAAGGAAAGAATCTCTCTAAGCTTGAGGGTATGACAATAGAAACTTCCAAAACTGAAAGCAAATAGAAAAAAAGGACTGAGCAAGGAACAGAATATCTAAGAATTGTGATGGCTACAAAAGGCATAGCATACTGTTATTGGAATACCAGAAGGAGAAGGAAGAAAGGAACGGAAGAAATCTTTGAAGCAATGACTGAGAATTTTACCCAAGTTGATTTTAAATACTGAACTGCAAATCCAGGAGGCTTAGAGACACTAGCAGGACAAATGTCAGAGTCTAATTCCTAGGCATATTGTATTCAAACTGCAGAAAAAGATTTAAAAAAAATCTTGAAGACAGAGGGGGAAACACCTTCCCTAATCAGAAGATAAGAATTATATGCAGCTTTTCCTCAGAAACTATGTATGCAAGAAGAGAGTGATATGAAATACTTAAAGCAACATAGTAAAATACCTATCAGTATAGAATTCTTTGCCCTGCAAATTTATCCTTCAAAATTACAAGTGAAATCAAGACTCTCAGACACAGTAAAGTGAAGAGAGTTTGTGGTCAGCAGACTTGCCTTGCAAGAAAGGTTAAAAGAAGTTCCACAGAGAGAAGGGAAAGTCACTTTACGTAAAGAAGGGAAGAGAATCAGATAAGGAATGAATGATGGCAAAATAAATTTTTATTTTTCTTATTTTTAGTTAATCTGCCTGATAATTTGTCCATAATAATGATAGCAGCAGTGTATTTGATTATGTACTTAATGTGTGCTTATGTATAAGTAAAAAGAGTGACAGCAATGATACAAGAGATGATGGGAGGGAGGAAATAGGACCACTTGTTATTATGTAGTACTGGCACTAACCTGTGAAGAGGTATAGTGTTAATTGACAGGGGACTTGGATTAGTTATAAACGTATATTGCAAACTCCAGAGCAGCCACTAAAAATAATAATAAAGTATAACTGATATGCTTAAAATGAAAGAAAATGGAATCATATAAAATGTTAAAACTACAAAAGTTAGAAAAGAGTGAAAGATGAAATAGGTACAAAAAAGTAGGGCAATAAATAGAAAAATAATAACAACTGTGATGACTATTCATTAAACTATATCAGGAATCAGCTTGAATGTCCATAGTCTAAATGTGTGAATTAAAAGAGATTGTCAGAGTGGATTAAAAAATAAGACCCAAATATATGTTTTATACAAGAAATCCACTTTAGATATAAAGCCACATGTCTATGAATATTAAAAGCAAATGGTTAGAGAATGATATATGATTCTAACTAGAATTTAAGGAAAGAGGCACTAGCTGTATTCATTGCAAATGGAGCAGACTTCAGAGCAAGAAAAATTATCAGGGGTAAAGAAAAGCATTACATAATAATAACAGGATTAATTTTCTATGAAGAGTTAACAATTTTTAAAGTCTGTGCACCTAACAAGAGAATGTCAAAATAAGTGAGGTAAAAACTGATAGAATTGCAAGGAGAAGTAGATGAAACTGCTATTATCATTGGAAACTTTAGCATCTCTCTATCAGAAATGGACAGATCCAGCAGGCAGAAAATCAGTAATGACATAGTTGAACTCAAAAGCACCATCTATCAACTGGATATAATCGACATCTATTGACTGCTTCATCTGACAACAGCAGAATACACGTTCTTCTCAGGCTGGTGCATTCACCAAGAAAGACGACATTCTTGGCCATGAAACACATTTTAGAAAAATTAAGAGAGTAAAAAATGGATGTCTCCTCTCAGACCATAATAGAATTAAAGTAGAAATTGATAACAGAAAAAGCTGGAGAAACCCCAAATACTTGGAGACTGGGGAAAAAAAAAAAACACTTCTAAATAACATGTGGGTCAAAGAATAAATCTCAAGCACAATAAAAAACATTTTGAACAAAATAAAAATGCAACTTATCAAAAATTTGTGGAATGTAATGAAAGCAATGTTTGGGAGTAAATTCAGAATATTGTTTGTATACACACACACACACACACACGTGTGTGTGTGTGTTTATTAAATCAATAATTAAATAATCTCAAACTTCCACATTTGGAAACTGGAAAGAAAAGGGCAAATTAAATCCAAAGAAAGTACAAGAAGATCAACAATAAAAATTAGATCAGAAATCAATGAAATTGAAAACAGAAAATCCTTAAGAAAAAAGCTGCTTCTTTGAAAAAATCAATATAATTTATGAGCCTCTAGCCAGGCTAAATAAGAGATGGCACAAATTACTAATAGAAATAAATGAGGGGAGTTCATATAGATGGCATGATCATTAAAAAGACAGTAAAGGAATACAGTGAATAACTCTGCCCGCAGATCTGATAACCTTGATGAAATGGAACACTTCCCTGAAAGTTACAATGCGCCAAATTCACACAAGAAGAAATAGACAATATGAATAGTCCTATATATTGTAAAGAAAATGAAAGAATATTGAGGGCCTTCCAAGACAGAAGGCACTAGGCCCAGATTGTTTCACTGTTCTACCAACATTTAATGCAGAAATTGTACCAGTTCTCTACAGCCTCTTTCAGAAGAAAGAATCAGGGGCATGCTTCCTATTTACCCAGTGAGGCCAGCATTGCCCTAGTTTCAAAACTAGATAAAGACATAACAAGAGGGGAAAACTGCAGGCCAACATCTCTCATGTACATAGGTGCAAGAATTCTCCAAAAAATATTAGTATATTGAACAATGTATAGAAAGAAATTCAACAATGTATAAAAATAATTATACACCATGACCAAGTGGGATTTAATCCTAGATCTACAGCTGGTTCAACATTCGAAAGTCAATTATTGTAATTTATCCTCGTCATATGAATAAATGTAGAAAAAGTATCTGACAAAATTCAGCATCCATTTATGATTTGTTGTTGTTCAGTCACTAAACTGTGTTCAACTGTTTCTGATCCCGTGAACTGCAGCTCCCCAGGCTTCCCTGTCCTTTACTATCTCCCGGAGTTTGAGCAAACTCATGTCTGTTGAGTCAGTGATGCCATCCACCCATTTCATCCTCTGTCATCCCCTTCTCCTCCTGCCCTTAATCTTTCCCAGCATCAGGGTCTTTTCCAGTGAATTGGCTCTTCACATCAGGTGGCCAAAGTACTGGAGCTTCAGCTTCAACATCAGTCCTTTCAATGAATATTCAGGATTGATTTCCTTTAAGATTGACTGGTTTAATCTTGCAGTCCAGAGGACTCTCAAGAGTCTTCTCCAACACCACAGTTCAAAAGCATCAATTCTTTGGTGCTCAGCCTTCTTTATGGCCCAACTCTCACATACGTGACTACTGGAAAAACCACAGCTTTGACTTTATGGGGCTTTGTAGGCAAAGTGATGTCTCTGCTTTTTAATACACCTGTCTAGATGTGTCATAGCTTTTCTTCCATGGAGCAAGAGTCTTTTAATTCTGTGGCTGAAGTCACCATCAGCATTGATTTTGGATCCCAAGAAAATGAAATGAAATATGACTGTTTCCAAATTTCCACCATCTATTTGCCATGAAGTGATAGGACTGGATCCCATGATCTTCGTTTTCCTCTTCACTTTCTGCCATTAAAGTGGTATCATCTGCCTATCTGAGGTTGTTGATATTTCTCCTGGCAATTTTGATTCCAGCTTGTGCTTCATCTAGCTCGGCATTTCGCATGATGTACTCTACATATACACTAAATAAGCAGGGTGACAATATACAGCCTTCACATACTCCTTTTCCAGTTTTGAACTAGTCCATTGTTCCATGTTCAGTTCTAACTGTTGCTTCTTGTCCTTCATGCAGATTTCTCAGGAAGCAGGTGATGTGGTCTGGTATTCCCATCTTTTTAAGAATATTTCACTGTTGTAATCAATACAGTCAAAGGCTTTAGCATAGTCAATGATGCAGAAGTAGATGTTTCTTTGGAATTCCCTTGCTTTTTCTATGATCCAGCATATGTTGGCACTTTGATCTCTGGTTCCTCTACCTTTTCTAAATCTAGCTTGTACATCTGAAAGTTCTTGGTTTATGTACTGTTGAAGCCTAGCTTGAAGGATTTTGAGCATAATCTTGCTAGCATGAGAAATGATAGAAACTCAATAAACTAGGTAGAGTGCAAGCCTATTCCTAAACTAGGAATGAGTGCAAGTTACTCAGCCTGATGAAGAACACCTGTAAAAACCTATAGCTAACATCATATTTAATGATGAGAAATTAGATGCTTTCCCTGTAATGTCAGGAATAAGACAGGGATATTTCCTCTCACCATTTCTTTTCAATATTATGCTGAAAGTCTTGGTAATGCAATAATAAAAGAAAAAAAGAATAAAAAGAGTGTCTCTTAAGGAAAGAGATAAACAGTCATATCTAAATGTAATTCATGATCCTGATTGGTTCCTTGATTAAAAGAAAAAGCTATAATGGATATTGGGATCAAATGGAAAAATTTTCATATGGACTGTTTATTAAGTAATATCATGAATATTAAATTTATTTGGTTATGATTATGGTCTTATGATTATATAAGAGAAATTTATTGAAGTATATAGTGGTAAAGTATCTTAATATCTATAAATGACTTTCAAAAGTTTCAATAAATGTAATATGTGTGCTTAATGATATGTAAACATGAATTTATTTAGTCTTCCAGTATGGAAAATATTAACAAAAATTATAATATCCAAATATGATAAGACCATGGAAGGCAAATTTATACACTACTCACTGAAATAGAAATTTATAAAACTTTCCTGGGAGGCAATTTTCTACATATTTTTTAAGTTGCAAAATACATGTGTAAATTCTGATACAGTAATAAATTGATTCTATTAATATAATCAGAAAATAATACATACATATACATAAGAAAATTACTTGAAGAGATATCTATAATGAAAGCAAAAGGGAACAACCTAAGTTGCCACTAATTATGGACTGACTTTAGTGAGCTTCAAGGCTGGGCATGTATATTAGTTCTGGCCAGTCAGAGCATTGTATCTTTGAGGCTTTTGCTGGAGTGTTAGAGAGAAAAATGTTTACTCGTCTATGATTTGAATCTGAATGAATGTGACCCAAGACTTTCAGAAATACATCACAGAAGGAGCCTTTTTTAAGAAGGAAGCCATTACATAGAAAAGTAGTTTTAAAATATGGATCAAGACTCATTTAGGGAGTTAGTTCCACCAATAATAGAAACTTTGGGCTCATTCATTAAGTCAGTTACTGAGTCTGGATGCTTTCATTAAGTTACTTACCGAGTTTTTTGTTTGTTTTTGTTTTCACTTTTTTTTCTAAATCCTATTTGAATTGCATTGTCTGTCACTTAGACCAGAAATCATTCTGACCAACAATATTCTTAGACATGAGAATGAGAAATGTGCAAGCATAAAGGATGTGAACATTTCTTAAGAGCATGTATCCATTATTGTCCATTTGTAGTCAGAAACGAAAATTGCTATTGCACTTTTAAATTGGCATAATTATATAATGCTGCTTTTTAGTGTTATTTTTGATCTCTGTTTCTCTACAGTTTCTTTTGATTCAGCTGTTCAAGTGGATGCATTATAAAAAAGGAGTCAGTAAACATTCACTGGATGTTCTTTTTGTTTGACAGATATCACCAAGCTTGTCTATATTACTGTGATTCGCTTTTCTATTCCCTACTGAGTCACCTTCAGGCATGTAGGGCAGCAATATAAATTGTAATTCACATTGTAAATGGAAGTAAGGATGGCTCCAGTGAAAGCATGATGAAAATAAAAATTTCTTAGGTGTGGAGATGGAGGTGGGCATTGGCAGTACTAGGATTCTCCAAACGATTTTTTCAACAGCTTTGGACGTTTTAAGTAGGCAAGTGCAACACACAAATTATCAGGTGGTTTCTTCCATTTATTGGTCCCTCTTAAACTCAGTTCTTCATCATCCTGTGAAATTGTAAAATTAAAAGCAAATGAAGTAACATATGCCTTTGAAATTAAAGCCATAATTTTCAAACTTGGTTCCTTGTAATGGTGCTTCAGGCATTTCACGAATTTTATCTTTTCCTCTGACTTAAAAAATGTGTCTTATTGGGTGGAGCGGTGTTCTTCCCAAAATATGTCCAAGCTCTAGCCCCTGATGCCTGTAAATGTGATTTTATTTGGAGAAAAGGTCTTTGTAGGTGTAATTGAGTGGAGGATTTTGAGATGAGCTCATCCTTGATTAACTGGTTGAATCCTAAATCCAATGACAAGTATCTTCTTATGGGACAGAGAAGGGTGGAAGATTATTTGACAATGGAGGGCCACAAGGGATATCTAGAGCCACCATAAGGGAAAAGGATTCTCCTCTAGAAACTTTGGACAGAGCACTGCTGTGCTTGATTTTGGTCTTCTGGCCTGCAGAACTGTAAGAGAATGTATTTCTGTGTTGTGGTCAGCTGTTATGGTAGCCATAGGAAACTAATATGAATATATCTTAAAGCCAATTTAAATGAACTCAGAAAATACCTACATATATAATCTGCCAAATCTGAACACATTGGAGATCACTCGTATTTTCTTCCTTCAGGGGATCCCATATTTAAGTAGAACTTAAGTATGTGGATAAAGTTTATCTTACCTTTTCTAGTTAGTGGAATACTATCCTAAGCTTTCAATATAAGGTGTTAAAATGCTGTTACTTTTCAACTCAATATTCTCAGTTAATCAGATTGTTTAATTAGAGCACTTTCAGATGCAAATACTACAAGTTCAGAAAGAAAGAGAGGAAAATCATTTGTTGGTTCATAAATCTTAAAAGTTCTAGAGTAGCATGCTTGATTCAGGAACTCTAACACAGGCTTATAATGAAATTTAAATTCCTTTCTTTGGACTGAAAGGTCTTAGAATATTGATTTCTTTCCATTTCTTCCTATTCACTTACCCCATCTCTTTCCACTCCTCATCTTTTCCGCACCACTCCAGCTTCAGTAAACCTGTGATTTCTAGAATATATTAAGCCCACAAAGCTTTATAATATGTCTGTGTGCCCACAGTGTTCAATCATGGTGTCTGTATCATTTTGGTCTCCATTCAGATGCCATTCCTTTGGAGAATTTCTTTGACTACTCTGAAATAGACTATGTGTCTTTTATATATTGCTTCATAACAAGTCACCATAAGGCTTATTGACTTAAAATAACAATTTATCACTCATCATTCTATGTGTCATAATCAAGCAGGACTCAGTCGGTGGTTTGTCTCTCTCTGTGTGGTGCTGGCTGGGTGGACCAACAGGGACTAGGGAACCAAAATAGCTTCACTCACTTCTCTGCGGTGGTGATGCTGGTTGTTAGGTGGGGCACCTCGATTCTCCTCCACCCAGCTTCTCTCCTTGCTTCATCTCTCATCTTGTGGAATTTCTCTTTCTCTGTGGCATCTCTCTCCAGTAAGATAATCAGGACTTTGCTAATATATAGTATCTGCCTTCCAAGAGTAAAAGCTGAAGTTGTCAGGCTTTTACAGGGTATTTTAGAGACCTAGAATGTCATTTTCACCTTATTCTGTTGGTCAAAACAAGTCCTGAGACCACCATAGGTTCAAGTGGTGGGGAATAGACTCGATGGGAGTTGTGCCACGTGTGTACAGAAACTAGATAATTACTGGAGGCCATTTTTTCAGATTCTCTACCACAGTCTGTGTACCTCTGGCTACACTCGTTCTCACTTGTTCCACATGCAAAATGTATTCATTATCTCAAACTCCCAGATGGTATCCAAATATCGCATCAGGCCTCAGATTAGGTGTCTGTTGAGCTTTGCCTGTTCTGGAGAGAGTAAGGCTACTTGAATATAGTTCTTCTCGATCTAGAGATTTTTGAGCTGAAAGTCAAGTTTTCCTCTCTGCTCACCAACATATGGAGGTGGCAGGGCAGGCTGACTGCAATAGACAGTCTACTTAACAGTGGAAGGAGGAGAGCACATAGTAGTCCCCAGTCCATAGCAATTTTAAAATCCATCTAGGCACATGCCACTGGTTTTCCCATGTGAAAGAACTGTTCTTAATTTTTGATCATCAATGCTTGATTATCTAATAAAGTAGGCTTTTCTTTATTTTCTAATTTTCCAAATGTGAATTGCCTCTTATTTCCCTAAACTTTCTTTTCTTGGAGCTACAAAATAGAAACAGTTGAAGTTCCCATCTCTTCTCTCTGCCAGTATTTCATCAATGCTGATAAAGCTTAGGGAGAAAATCTCCTTGGGCCTTCCACTGTCTACTGACTTGGAAGACTGCTTGTGTGGTGGTGGAACAGAAACTGTGACTGGAGATCTGGAGTAGAAGACAGAAGACGAAGGCCATGACATTTTTGGAGACTGGGGATGGAGAGTTGGGCTTACAAATGATTTTTTTAGTTTGTTTAAAGGAAATGTTCCATTATCTTTACAAAAAGAATGTATATTTTTAAAGTCAGGAAAAATAAAGACAAAAGAAGGGTTCTTGTTAGGGCCTTATTTTTCTATTCCTTGACAGTAGTTCTCAAATGAATTGTTTTCCTTGACTCATGGCTACATGTTTTGACAATTTCTGTGTTGGCAGTTTAGCTCATATCTTGCTCTGCTTTCTGCCTAGACAAAGTTGGGGGCCTTGACACCTCTCTTCATTTTTTTCTCTCTCAATACCATTTCATCCAGTGTGCTTCTACCAATGCAGTGCTTTTATTTTATTATTATTATTTTTTAATTAATTAATATTTCCTTTACAATATTGTATTGGTTTAGCCATACATTGACATGAATCCGCCATGGGTATACATGTGCATTTAAAATATGGGTGAGCTTTCCATTTATCTTATCCAAGGCTCACTCCATGTCCCAAAGTTGCACTGATAACTTTTTTGTTGGTGGTGTTCTATTTTGGGCATATTGGGCTGATCTGGGGCAACGAATTAAGCATCTTAATTTGCCAAAGAGTATAATGGATGCCCCAGGTGGCACTGGTGGTAAAGACCCTGCCTGCCAGTGCAGTAGACATAAGAGATGTGGGTTCGATCCCTGGGTCAGGAAGATCTTCTGGAGAAGGGAATGGCAACCTAATCCAATATTCTTGCCTGGAGAATCCACCGGATGGGGGCTGGCAGCCTATATCTATGGGGTCACTAAGAATCAGACATGACTGAAGGGACTTAACACACACGTAATGGACATCATTTTACCTGGGGAAGATTTCTCACTTTAAGAACATTTTTCCTAGTTGGAAATACTATCCTGGATCCATAGCTTTCCCCTAAATTCTATTTGTATGTAGAACTTTTAGTTGTTCTCTCTCTTATACTTTATGATAAACAGTTTCAAGAAAGTAATTGATATCAGACCTCTGTCTAAAAATCTTAGCTAGACGGACAAGTGTTTCCAAATGTTTCACCTCTGTGTAACACAGACCTTTTTCTCTTGTCTTTAATAGCATTTCCCCCCCAGTGCTCTTCAAACCTCCATTAATGGTCTTCCCTTAATTAGTGGTCTTCCCTTCAAGCCTCTGTCTGCCATTCAATTCCAAGCACCTATGTGTGTGTTTTGGGCTTCCCTAATGGCTCAGTGGTAAAAAAAAAAAAAAATCCATCTGCAGTGCTGGAGATGCAGGTTCGATTCCTGGATCAGGAAGATCCCCTGGAGGAGGAAATGGCAACCCACTCCAGTATTCTTGCCTGGGAAATCCCATGGATAGAGGACCCTGGTGGGCTACAATCCTTTTAGTTGCAAAGAGTCAGATACAACTGTGTAACTAAACAACAGCATGTTTGTGTTTTAGTTTTTGTCAAAGCAGCATCCAAATTATTATACCAGTTTCCTTTTAATTTATCTATTACTGTAAAACAAAGCACCCCTGAAGTTAGTGGTTTAAAACAATTACTTTATTGTCCACAGTTCTGAGTCAGGAATTCCAGTAGGTTTATCTCTGTTCCTCGTGGTAGCTGTTGGCTAGAGTGCCTTGACTGAGGCTGGCGGACCAAATACAGCTCCAGTGATGTGAAGGGAGCCTTAGTGTTGCCCAGGGTGCTTCAGCTCCCCTCCATGTGGCTTTTCTATCCATGAGGTTTCTTATCCTCTAGGGTCTCTCCCTTTCTAGGGCCTCTTGCTCTGGTATGAGACTCTAGATTTCTTTATGTGGGTTCTAGGAAAAGTGAAAGCAAAAACTGCAAGGTCCCTTAAGACGTAGGCTTGGAAGTCCCAGAATACTGTCTTTTCGCCACTCTATACACTAACACTATTTATAGGCACAGCCAAGATGCAAAGGGTGGGAAAGTAGATGCTTTTCTCTCTCTCTCTTTTTGATAGTATCAATGGCATGCTGGTAGAGGAGCAGGAGAAATTCTTGGCAACTTTTCTATAAAGGAACAGATAGTAAATATCTTAGGCTTTTGTAGCCCTGTACAGCCTATTTTTGTTGCATATGCTCTCCTCCTCTGACAACAAGCTTTTAAAAATGTGGAAACCAATTTTGATCTGTGATATGTAGTTTGCGAATCCATGCTTAGACAGGTGATATACCCACTTCATCATTCATTCTTAGTATACTTTTGTATTACAAGTTCCTATATTACTTTGAAATTATTTTAAATTGTTTTCTTAAAATTTCAGTTGATACTTGAATAACAGGTTTGAACTCGGCATGTGCACTCATGTGCACCTATGTGTGAAGTTTTTACTCTAAATACTTATGTACTGTAGTACTACATGATTCAAGTTGGTTGAATCCCTGAAAGTGGTACTGTGGATCAGTTCAGTTCAGTTACTGAGTCATATCCAACTCTCTGTGACCCATGGACTGCAGCACACCAGGCTTCCCTGTCCATCACCAACTCTTAGAATTTGCTCAAACTCATGTCCATCAAGTTGATGATTCCATCCAACCATCTCATCCTCTGTCGTCCCCTTCTTCTCCTGCCTTCGATCCCTCCCAGCATCAGGGTCCTTTTCAATGAGTCAATTCTTTGTATCAGGTGGCCAAAATATTGGAGCTTCAGCTTTAGCATTAGTCCTAACAATGGATATTGAGGACTGATTTCCTTTAGGATTGACTGGTTGGATCTCCTTGCAGTGTAAGGGACTCTCAAGAGTCTTGTCCAACACCACAGTTCAAAAGCATGTGGATAGGGAAGCTCAAATGTAAAATTCTGTGCAAATTTTCAACTGTGTGGAGGGTGAGCACTCCTATCCCCTGTGTTGTTCAAGGGTCAACTGTGATTTTATCCTGACTACAAAGTAAGCATCATGAGAGTAAGAGCATTTGTTATTTTATTTGTTACCTTCTCTATAACTGTCTTGGTCCCTAGTAATTGTTCAATAAATATTTGTTGAATAAGTAATTATTAAATAAATTAATGTCCCAGAGTTTATTTTTAGTTTATCTTGTGGAGCTATATTCTGTATTGATGGAGTCATTCTCAGTCTCTGTTTAATGTGAGGATGGCTGCAGATAGCTCCAGGCCAAATACTTTCAGGTTGAAATTTAGTGACTCTTGAGTAGCTGCAGAAAAATTTCCGGGTAAGGCTCTTGGATGGATCTTAGCTGTGTCAGATATTCTGTTTTGAAGCAGCTACTGTCACCCAGAAAAATAAGGTCTGGTTGGCCAGACCTGAGTGCCTTGTCTCAGTGAAGTCATGAATGTCCCCAAATGTGTGAACTGAAATGTAGGTAGATGGCTCTCAGAGGAAAATCACCTTACTAGGTGAATGATAAATGGATTCCTCTGTTAAAATACGTCCAAATTATGGACTTTTTGATCCAGCATTCTTCAACTTTAGTGGGATAAAATGTTGAAATAGGCCAAATGAAAAGTTGTTACATGACTGAACTTCTGTCTATTGTTGTTTATTCCCTGACTCATGTCCAACTCTGCGACCCTGTGGGCTGTAGCCCACCAGGCTCCTCTGTCCATGGGATTTCTCAGGCAAGAATACCGGAATGAGTTGCTGTTTCCTTCTCTAGGGGATCTTCCCAAGCCAGTTTTCAAACTCGAATCTCCTGCATTGACAGGCAGATTCTTTACCACTGAGCCACCAGGGAAGCATCCCTACTTTCTAATTATTTATATCATGAAAGTAGTTTTATTTTTCTAACTCATTAACTTTAGTGATTTATACTTTTTAAAAAGTATATACTATAAAATAGTACCATTATCTGTCTTATTACTATGAGTTCTCTCTTTGGTTTAATTTAGGGGGAAAGTGATGGCAGTGCTATTAAAATAAAATGGAAAGACAGTGATTTAAAATTAATCAATGAATCATATGTACTATATTTATTTAGATTGCCTGCATCTTATTAGTTACTCTAAGTTAGTAAGGGATGCTGCCTTAGTGGAAAAGAAATGTCTTTTCTGCAGTAAGAGTTTTTGGTCACAAATCTCTGAGAAAATCTGCTGTGTTACATACTGTTTAAAATCTATATATTTTATCTGACTGGTGTCTTGAAAAGAACTTATGAATACTTGTTTTTAAAATTTGGCCTACTGAAAATCAGTTTTTTAAAAAAGTGCTACATGATTGAGCATGCATTTTCTGCTCTTTCCCTAATATTTGATGCAAAAAATGGCATGGAAAGTATCAGCATCTTGTCCCTTCCTATACTGTCAATAGCTATCTCTATTCCTATTGGTTCCATTGTGAACCATTTTCAGCCTAAAATTTTCAGGCCAAATATGTATGGAACAGATTCCTGTATTCCAGTGTTTAATCTCGGCAAACATGGAATACATGCAAAAACTTGGCAGCATTTGCCTGTGTTCCTTGCTAGGTTGTCACTTTGTCTGTTTTGAGTTAGGAGCTTTCTCACTCATTGTTAAATATTAGTTATGCACTTTCTTGAAGATAGCATAGCTAATGATAGAAGAACAAAGATGTAGTTCTCAGGATCATTTGCTTTCAGGTTTTCACCAACGCTTTTGTAGGTTTTTGTAACAGTCACTTTGGAAATATAGGTGAGATTGACTAGATGATATTATTAGCAAACAACCAAGGCTGATGAAATGACCATTTCATGATGCCTCTTTCAACCAGTTTAGAATCAAAACTGTATTTCTGAGAAATTGCATAAGTGCCAGTTATTCCAGTTGTTTTCAAGTCAGTCAGCAATATCGTTACATGCTTGAATTCCCTCTGTAATTTTGTACACCACGAAACAAGAGGATTTGTTCTCATTTTATGGGTAAACATTAACATTTCTAAATAAACAACAATTCCTCTCCTACACCCACTCCCTTTCTTTTACTCTCCCTTCCTGTCTGTATTTAATAAGCATATTTGGTGTTGGTAGTATAAACAAACCATCAGAAAGGACTCACTACCCTCCTCCTTCAGTGAATTATAGCACAGCAGGAGTTATTTCAAAGTGACATGTATAGAAGAGACTGCCAAACGGTTTTACTCTAAAGCAATACAATCTATGGACATCTCATAGTAACCTTATTTTATGCTGAGTCCTTATGCCTTCTTTGTTTTTCTCTGTCTCTCTCATTTCACAAGACATTCTAAGTCCTTTCAGCAGCCATCACAGTTATGTAAAGACACAAAAAAGAGGTGCATTGTTTTAGTTCTGCCAAGTGTAGAAATGAATTAACACTCCATATTGATTATCCTCGGGCTTCCCTGGTGACTCAGACAGTAAAGAATCTGCCTGCAATGTGAGAGACCTGGGTTTGATCCCTGGGTTGGGAAGATCCCCTGAAGGAGGGAATGGCAACCCACTCCAGTATTCTTGCCTTGAATACTCCATGGACAGAAGAGCCTGGCAGGCTACAGTCCATGGGGGTCACAAAGAGTTGGACATGACTGAGCAACTAGCACATGCACGCACATGTGCATACGTGTGCACGCTCACACACACACACACACACACATGTTGTTCTAAGTTCTCAATCCTGAAACCTGAAAAATACTTGATGGTTCCTTCTGGTAGACTCAACATGCCATCACTTTTCCCCCAAGCACTGGGGTAGCTTTTTTGTTGTTGTTGTTTGAGCCATCTGATCTAATTGGTTCTGTCTTCTTATATTGAAATTAACAAGGCATATGCCCTGAGGCATAGGCCCTATCTACAACAGTGAGACACAAACGATCTTGAACATGAGGTCAATCAAGTGCACAAAATGCATCACACAGTTATTCCAAGTCTCACGCTGTGTCTATAATTGCCCCTTGTTCTGTCATTAGGGCTCCCTTACAAGTCATTATTTTGAGTCAGCAGAACTACAGGGAGTATTCTGCCTGATGGTTAGTATAAAGTTGAATTGATAACATAAATATCTCCCAGCACAAAATACAAGGAGCAGGTATTTAGATTAGATCTAATAAAGTGTGCAGCTGTTCAGTCTCTTTATGAATTCCGGCTAAAACAATAATCACAACTTTCAATATGGGTTCTCCTTCAGTAGTTCTGTGAAAGAGAAGCTGTGTTTTTCTATGTGAGTGGACACATACCCTATTAGAATTTGCTTGCTTGATCTTATTCCTAGATTATAGCTTGGCCAAGACCGAGGTAATCCAGATTTCATGGGAATTTTGCTTTATTCAGCTCTGTGTAAAAATTAGGCCATTTTAAAGTAGAAGCATCATTTATTCATTTGTTTCATGGAAAGAGATAGTGTGAGTTTAGTGCTGAAAGAATATACTAAGTTTGTGGCCTCAAGCAGACTTTTAGAAGTGTACCTTTCCTGGGAAAAAGAAACTTCAAATCTTCTTCTCAAAAGATGGTAGCTGATGGGGCTCAGATGAGACTTGTAGACATGGATGTAGTGGAGATCCTTCATGCGGACCTAACCTCTGGACAACAAGTGGCAGGAAGGATGGGGAGAGCAGAACTGAATAATTTTGGAAATACCCATGCCCTCAAAAGAGGACACTAAGATGCGTTTAAAAAAGTAATTTAATTAGGTGAGTAACACATCTGAAGACCAATTACTGCCTGTTAGAAAAGATACTTTATCTCTTTCATATCTTTTCTTAATTATAAAATGGAGGGATTAGAGTATAAAGGAGAATGCAAAATAGTGGTCTGTGGTCTGGATCAGATCTACAGAAATACTGTGTGTTTTTTGAAAAACTTGAATTGGTTGCTAACTTGGGAAAAAAACACTTGCATCATAGGTAAGCATCTATTAATATGTTAATTATATCTTACATGGTTTAATTATAGGTTGTTAGAAAAAGAGAATCTAGTCCAGAGAGACTTAATAAACCAATGGAAAACAGTTTTTTTTTCCTATATCACTCTGCATGATACTTCTCTAAGAAATTCTTTCAGGCTTAGTTTTAAAAATCAAAAGATTTTACCTAAGAACCTGGTTTTGTATATCAGTTATCTGCTACTGTGATAATGCTGCATAACAAACATCCACACATCTTCAGTGGCATGCATGCAGAATTTAGTTTATTGCTTGTGTGCTGGGATGAGTTGGGGGTTAGATTCCATGGCTTCACTCATCCTGGTGGCTCACTCATCTGGCTGACAGCTTGGGCAATCTGTCACTTCTCCACATCCTTGTCTGTCATACACATCAGGCTACTTGTGATATGTTCTCATGCTAATGGTAAAGTAGAATAGAGTGTACAGGAATGTAAGACCTCCTAAGCTCTAGTTTTAGAAGCTCTGACATTAATGTCACTTGTGCATTGTTCTGTTGATCAAAGCAAGTGACATAGGTGATTCTGTAGTCAGAGTATGAAGGCAGTGTATTGTTACATGACAAAGGGCATAGACACATTTTGCTTAAAATTTCATAGCACCTGACGGTGTTGCAATCACACTTCAAGCATGGCACTTATACGTATGTGTGCGTAGCAGCTGCCAGCTCTCAAGATTCATGCATTTTCCATTTTGTGACAGTCCCTACCCACTCCTTATTATCTTTCTGAGACTAAGAAAAGAAGGGTTGTCATTATTATCGCACTTTTGTGGTAACTTCTCGCAGGGAGATTCTTTTCTGCTTCCAGAAAGGGCAAAAGAGAAGCAGACCAAGACAGCCATACAGTTCCTTTTCACACATCGATTGCTTTACTCACTTATACTATTTGCCTAGATTCTGGGTCATCTGAGTTTGGAGCACCAGGTGACTTCTAATTTTGAAACATTCTTTATGACTTTAGAATAAAGGTATAGCAAAAACACTGGAACTCTGGGAAAAGCTGGACCAAACTGAAAGTTCATGATAAAGTTGTAAGGTTTTGAAAGGTATTCCATGAGAGCTGCACCCATGTATCACTGATTACTCCATACTCACTCATCTAACATCCATCACAGACAGATATCTATACCCTGTGTGGATAGAGGACAGGTTAGAAAAGTGGAAGCGAATCAAGACCAACTTCTTCGATAAACAGATGGAAAACATTTTTTTTTCCTCCTCGGATCATTCCACATGATACTTATATAAGAACTGCTTTCAGGAATGCATTTCCTCAAAATTCTCTCTCAAACATTTCTATTTTTATTGTTATCCAGAGTTAGAGAAGTGTTCGTCAGGACTGTTCTTCATCTCTCCTTCCTATTCCTTCAGAGCCTCATGCCAGTTATCATTCATTCCTTCTATTATTCCTTCTTCTCATGCAGCCTTTTAAACATGTGTTTGTATGTGTGTACATGTACAAACCTATATACAGTATACTTGTATCACCATTGTCACTCCGGATTGTATCATATTTGCTTTTTTTTTCTGTGCAACCATTCTTCCCAGGAATTGAACCTGTGTCTCTTATGTCTCCTGCTTTGGCAGGTGTGTTCTTTACCACTGAAACACCATATCATTACTAGGCTTTGGGAGGGGGCTTGCCAGGGGTACCACCTCTAGCCTCCACACCCTTCTAGAGTGAGGGAGATTGGTGTATTGAGGAGAACTTGTTTTCCTGTCAGGTCCTGCATGTGGTTAGCTCAGGGTTCCCTTTTATAGTCACTTTACAAAAATATAATGCCTTGGTAAATCCTGTACTTTGCTAAGGACTTAACATTTCTCCTCAGAGTCATCTGACCCTGGAAGGTCTTAGTGTCAGGATAGTATCTTTGTGTGGTGGTTTCATCATCATTAGCAAAACCACTTTAATGCCCTCTCTAGCAAGAACAGGCAGAGAAGGAAGTGCTACATTGCTCCTTGCTTGGTGATTTCTGATGAGTACATGTAAACATCCAGTACAGTTTATGTTCCTTTAATGTGTTCTAAAAGCCCTCCATTATTATACAGAGCAGTGTGTGTTCTGAAAACACCTTGTATAGTGTATTCTTTTGCCAAAAAGAAAAAAAAAAAATAAAACCTTAGTCAAATGTATTTGTGACATGTTGCAAACTGTTCCCCTCAGAGCAGTTTGGTTACAAGCAAAGGCAGTCTGGCTACCAAGCCTGAATGGGATTCATTAGAAGGATGTGGGGTTGCTCAGAATATTGAAGGGTACCTGAACTATCCGGCCTTGGAAGGAGGGGAAGCCCATTAGCAGAAACAAAACAGTAGTACTTCATGGCATCAATTTTTTTGTTTTTTGTTTTTGTTAAAATTCTTGTGGTCATCTGCGAAAGCAGCACACTCTTAGGCAGGAGAACCTGATTGGCCTGGACTTGGTCACATGTCAACTACTTTGGGCAGGGCCCTGGTGGACTGAGGACTCTGGTGGAAATCCTGGTGGAAGCTGCCATCTTGCTTCCCAAAGGAAAAGTGGCAAGGGTTGATGGACAGTCAAATAACAGTAGTTTATGACATATCTACTTTTTGGAGTATCCCAGTGCACTTGACATTACTTTGCCAACAAAGGTCCATCTAGTCAAGGCTATGGTTTTTCCAGTAGTCATGTATGGATGTGAGAATTGGGCTCTAAAGAAAGCTGAGCGCCAAAGAATTGATACTTTTGAATTGTGGTGTTGGAGAAGACTTTTGAGAGTCCCTTGGACTGCAAGGAGATCCAACCAGTCCATCCTAAAGGAGATCAGTCCTGGGTATTCATTGGAAGGATTGATGTTGAAGCTGAAACTCCAATACTTTGGCCACCTGATGTGAAGAACTAACTCATTGGAAAAGACCCTGGAGCTGGGAAAGATTGAAGGTGGGAGGAGAAGGGGTGACAGAAGATGAGATGGCTGGATGGCATCACCGACTCAATGGACATGAGTTTGAGTAAACTCTGGGAGTTGGTGATGGACAGCAAGGCCTGGCGTGCTGCAGTCCATGGGATCGCAAAGAGTCAGACATGACTGAGCAACGGAACTGTATGCACTTGAGCTCTGAATGTTCTCTGTAGGAAAGAAACATATAATCACAGGTAACCTGCCCATTTTTTATAGTTATTGTTTTTATGTAGTATCTATTACCCTTTGGAGGGACTAATATTCCTTCAAAAACCATCTGGAGGTGCTGACTTACATCTCTTGGGCTTCACACTTTAATCTTTAATTGGATTCCTCCTATGCACTATATTACAGTTTCCTAATCCTTTGATGCAATTATTCTGACATTTTCTTATATTTTAAAATGTCAGCTACTATAAGTGACATGGGTGTTTCCTTCTTAATCATTTTGAATAAAACAAATATTTCTCCAGATGCTGCTTTGGAGCCCTTCATCTTCCTTTTCTCCTCTATGCCATTATCTTGGTATATGCACCTTCTCCCATTCCTGAAGTTTCTCTCCTTTGGAATGTCTTTTGTATTCCCTGGATCACTTTTTTTTTTTTTTTAATTTATTTTTTAACTGGAGGAAAATTGCTTTACAGTGTTGTGTTGGTTTCTGCCATAGCATAATGTGAGTCAGCCTTAACTGTACGTATGTTCCCTCCCTCTTGAGCCTCTGGCTCACCTTTGGGTACACCACTCTCAGCTTTTCAGCCTTATGCATAAATGGCCCCTGACAAAGCCTTCTTTCTTATGGCTCTCTGTTTTTCTAGTTGTTTTGACCTTGAGCCCTTCCTTGTGTTTCAGCTGGACGTATTCAGTAAATACTGCCACTCACAAGGGGGCCCGCACCGGCCCTGCCTCTCACTGCTGTCTCTTTCTTTTGCGCATGTGTCACGTCACTTATTGAGTATGTAATCTTTCTTATATCCAGGGCCCCTCAGTTACACTTTTTCAGCTTGTTTCAGGATGTGACTGGTAACAGCAAATTCTGAATTGGCAGTAACTCTGGAAGGAGAGAGACGTGATTCACACAGATTTCAACAGTAATAACTGCTTACCAATTATGAGGCCATCCAGTAGTCTGGGGGATAAATAAAAACATCAGATTTCAAAACACAGGCGAACATATATTCTTGACTGAGGTGTGTTTAATAGTTAGTTACTTATGCTATAGTTGCCATTAGGTAATCATTTGGCTGGTTAATAAGATATCCATCAAACTGTTTTCAAATGCTTTCCTTCTAGATTTCTCTCCTGGCACTATCCCACAGCCCATCTCTCATTCTGCTCTTGTCTTTTATTTCTTTTCCTTTCAAATCAGAAGATACATAAATTGGCTATAGGAAATGGACACCTGCATTTCCCCCTCTTTTTAAGGCTAAGGAACTTTACTGCTGCACCCCTTATCTTTTTTTTTTTAAACAAAACTCCCAGTTTCCCAAAAAAAGGAAATGAAGAAAAAAAAAAAAAGTCCTTTCACACTCTGATTTCTGACTGTGGCCCAGTGACATTCTCTATTTATTTTACAATGACAGTCCTGTCCCCTGGCTTTCTGCCATAAACTCCATCTAATCTTGTCTAACAGACATCCAGGCTTTGTTGCATCACATCAGTGGACACACTATTTCAATGTCACTCTATATTCTCCCTATGGATCTTCTTCCGGTGTGGTTCCTAACTTCAGTTTAATACAGGGGAAGGGTTGCTAGAGGATAACAGACAAACCAGAACTAGGTATGGAGAATTCAGTACTTCTGACTATTCTTTGTGACCCTTTAAACAAATGTCACCTATTTCCAATTCTGAATACAAATGACAGAAAACGTTTATTGGGTCCTTTCTGGGTTCCAGCGCTTGGGCTGAGATTGTTATCTTTATTTCACATTTAATCTTCATAGCCAGCTGGAGAGGTGTAGGTGGCAGAAATGTAACTAATTGTCCCCCAATGCAGATTATCTAGACTCATCCCCACCCTTTTTTCTCTTAGTGATAGGAACCTAGCTATAGCCGGAAACACAACTGCTCAGTGAAAACTACATTTCCCAGCTTCCTTTGCAGCCGCTATGGTCAGATCATTAAATTCTTACCAGTGGTGCAAGAGTGGCAGGGATATATGCAAATTCTGAGTCATAGTGTTAAAAGGAAAGTGATGCGCTTTTCCCCTTTTATCACATGTTGCCTAATGAGCCACCCCAAAATTCTGTGGATTAAAACAATAGTAATTTATTTTCATTCATAATTCTACAGGTTGGCAATTTGGGCTGGTATCAGCACATAGACTCTTCTGGCATTATCTGTGCTTGTACACCTATGATTAGCTATCAGATTGACTGGGCGGCTGCCCATCAGCTGAGGCAGTGAGGGTAGCTGAGCTAACAAGTCTGTCTTCATCCAGAGGGCTGGCCTGGACTTGATTACACAGTTGCTATGAGAGTACCGAGAGAGCAAGTGAAAGAGGGCAAAACGTACTGAGATCTGTATTCAGAACTCGTACATCATTTTTGGTGCAATATCTTGGTTAAAGTAAGTTACAAGGCATTCATGGAATCAAGGGGTGAGGAAATAAACTGCTTTATGAGAGTTAATGAAGAGTCACTATGTGAAGAGGCATGGATACAGTAAAGAGTGGAGGATGGTGATCATTTCTGTAGTGTCTCACCCCCTCTTCCTTTATTCCCTGACTGGCACATGGACATAATAACAAGAGTGTAATAAGCATTTTTGGACCAAAATATGGAAACTGTGCATTGAAGATGGCAGTCCATGATGATAGAATGAGTCCTGTCCCTAGCATTGTGTGTGCGTGTGTGTGAGTGAACGTGCATCTATTCAGTTGTGTCCAACTCTTTGCAACTCCATGGACTGCAGCCTGCCAGGCTTCTCTTTCCATGGGATTCTCCAAGCAAGAATACTGAAGTGGGTTTCCATTTCCTCCTCTAGGGGATCTTTTTGACCCAGGGATCAAACCCACATCTCTTGGGTCTCCTGCTTTGGAAGGTGGATTCTTTACCATTAGAGCCACCTGGGAAGCCCCTAGCACCATAAAGCTGCTGTTTGAGAGAGAAATAAGCTTTTATCTTGTTTGAGTCAATATTATACTACAGCAACTGAACCAGAAACCAAATTATTACGATACCCATTTTGTGGATGACAAAATCGAGCTCTGTAGAGACAAAGAAATTTGTCCAAAGTCATTTGTTATATAAATAGCAGTGGCACCATTTCAACATATATTTGTCAGGTTCCAGAGCTCATGTATTTAAGTACTCTGCTGCATTTGACTATTGCAACAGTATTCACTTTTATTTATCTACAGGGAGTAAAACTCAGGGGAGATGTTTTCATCTTCAGCAGGAATTTATGGCTTCCATTAGATGAGTAGACTAAATGTAAGGTCTCAATCAGTCATTTGTAGTGCAAAATATAGTTGTTGTGTGGAACTGAGTAAAATTTTTGGAGATTATATCTGCATACATTTATGTATCTGCCTAAATATATGTGTGTGTATATATGTGTAAACACATATATACACACACGTATATATATATATATATATACACACACATATATATATAGTGTAAATATTTGTGCTTTGATCAGTCAGCTTTTATACCTCATTCCTTAGGAGTTTATATTATATAATCAAGGTCAAACTTGAATGATCAGCCAAAGTGAAAAAATACAAAAAGTCAAATAATATTGGGTGTTGTTGTAATAAACATCTCAAGCTGAGTGTGAAAAGATACAAAAAGGCTTTGCATTTATCTATTCTTGGGACAGAAATTGCAAAATAGATACAAAATGGTAGAAGCATAGCTGTCAGACTCAGGCATTATGGATATCTATAGTTAGGGACAATTTAAATATATGGAAATGAAATCATCCCTGGTTTCTACCTGTAATAGCGTAATCCACTCTGCTCATCATGTATGAAACGTGAAATTTGAAGGGCTTATTTAGGGGGATGTCTTGACATTGGGAATGAAAGTTGACTGAGGTTTGCTTTTTGTCTGGATAACACGGAAAGGAAATTAGTGATCTAGAGCAGCTGTCCACCAGCACTTTGCCTCCTGATACCTTGAGCCATTGTGTTGTTCCTTTGGTTTGCTCTAAAGACTTAAAACGGGACATTTCTATATTCAAGCGAAGGTTTTTCTATGTCAAGTTATTAGAGGGAAAAAAAGACTCAGTGCTGCCCATGTAGAGAACTGAGGATCTTCTACAGTTTCTTTCAATCCTTTATGTACATGATGAGCTAGAATAACCCCACTGAACTGAATTATCCTTCTAGGGTATGGTTCAGTGAATACCATTATATTTCAGCACAGCTTGAGTGATTTTTAATGCCAAAAACATCAGCAAGAAATACAAATGTTACAAAAATATTGAAACAATACCATAAAAAAAGCCCAGGATCATAAATACTTTACTTTGCAAGGTCTCAGAGGTCAAAACAGCAATACCATGGAAAATTAAAATGTTCTCTGTGTGAGTGCCTTTCAGGGGAAGACACACACAAACACACACACACAGAGATATATACACACGACAGTAGTTTATGATCAAAATGCCCAAAACCATTTCCTGACTCTATTTTAGGCTGATTATGAGAGGAAAAAACATAGCTATTTTTCAAGGACAGAAAAGCACAATTTATGAAGTTATTAATCTGCATTTTTTATTTGCTTTTAATTATAATCTAATTAAAGGAGCATTACAGCCTATGAAAGAGATGACTTTTATATGACTTACTTCCTTAACCACACAAAGGAATATGATGTGCAGTTATCAGTTGGCTGAGGATTTGGATTTAGACAGTTAAGAATCAAAAACTGTTGCCTCAAAGGGTTTGCATCTGAGAAATCCCTTTTCCGTAGGGTGCTCTTTGAGAGACTATGCTACAGGTGTATGTAAAGTGAGTCTAGAGGAAGGGGAAAAAGAATCGACCAAATGACACCTTGTGAGATCTGTGCACAGCGCTGTGGAAAGCTGCTCTTTATTCATCCCCTGGTACTCAGATGTGTGTTGCCTCCTAATGGGTCTGCCCACCATGGGTCAAGTCTGCTACGTTCCTGACTGACGTGTCATCTTCAATTTAAGTCAGTGCATTTATGGGAAAAGAATGCGACCTGATATTTCTAATAAAGAGAGGTGGCCCAGATACTTGGAAATAGGAGTTTAACAGAGAAGGATGGCTCCGTTTTACTGTCAGGAGCACCTCGTGTTTTCAATCCACCAGTGTTTTGTCAAGTTTCTTTCTCCCCACCTCCTCACTTACCTGTTTGTGCTACTCGTTTTCCAGAGCTTGCTTAGTAGGACTATAATGAGTTCCATCATCTTCTTAGTTACATTTTAAAAAGTATGTCAAAGAATCCAAAACCAGTTCTGCCTACACAGTTAATTGGTTTTAGACAAAGGTACACAAGGAAATTCTGTGGAGAAACATGTCTTTTCAAAAGAGGATGCGAGAGCAATAGGATATCCATATGCAGAAAAGGAACCTAGACCCATGCATTACATCTTACATGTGAATTCATGTTTATTTTAGACCTAAATTATTGTAAAACCCCAATTTACAAAACTTTTAGAACAAAGTATAGAAGGAAATCTTTGTGCTCTTGGATTAGGTCAATAAGTTTTAGATATGACTATTAAAACATAAGCATAAAATTAAAAAATGATGACTTGGACTTCATGAAAATTAAAAACTTCTGCTCTGTGAAAGATGCTATTAAGAGATTGAAAATCTGTGGGTTAAAAGAAGTCTTTGCAAAATCCATGCCTTACAAGGGAACCTACTCGTAGTATGTGAAGAATTTTTAAAATGTCATAATAGAAAAACAGGGAAACAAAATTATTTGTCAAAATAGCAAAACAGAATTGAAAACATGAGCAGAGGTTTTACGCAGACACTTCACCAGAGATGGCAGAACGTGTATGGAAAGATGTTCATTATATTAGTTATTAGGAAAATGCTAATTAAAATCACACTGTTATATTACATACCATTCACTTCAGTTCAGTTGCTCAGTTGTGTCCGACTCTTTGTGACCCCATGAAGTGCAGCTTAAAAATCAAATATGACAAAACTCAGTGCTGGTGAGAATGCCAAGCATTTGGACCTTTCGTTCATCGTTGGTGAAAATGCATAATGGTACAGCCTCTTTGGAAAAGAGTTTATCAGTTACTTATAGAATTAAAAACATGATTACCCTATGGCTTCAGTGATCCTACTTCAAAACAGTTACTAAGAAAAATGAAAACTTACAGTCACATGGTTTTTTTGTCTCTACCACTGCTGAACCCTCATGACAGCCAGTGCTGACGTCACCCACCCAACAGACATGCATTCACGCACAAAATTCAATGTGATCTTTGCAATTTATTTGACAAATTTTGGAAATAATCCCAAATCTTTGAACTGATGTATGTATAAATTGTGTGGTGCATCTGTACGATGGAAAACTACTCAGCAATAGAAATGAATGAACTCTTGGTACATGTATGTATGAATGTACATCATATATTAATGAATCTCATGGGCATTAAGCTAAATGAAAGAAGACAGACTCAAAAGACTTCAAACTGAGTGATTCCAGGTATACTATATTCTGGAAAAGCCAAGGCTATAGGGAAAGGAAACATCAGTTGTTGCCATTGGCTGGGGACTGGGGAAGGGTGAAGGGAGTGATTTAAAGAGATACAAGGAAATTGTTTGGGGATGGTAAAACTGTATTTTGATTGTCATGATACTTATACAATGTTTTTTCAAATTCATTGAATCTCACACTAAAAATCTAACTTTTGAATGTATAATCCATAACTCAGTAAGATATCAGATAATTTGTTGAATCAACATTAGTACTAATCATTATAAGAAAGACTTGAGTCTATTATATGCAGTACTGTGATTTTACCAGGACATTAGTGAAAGTCACTCAGTCATGTCTGACTCTCTGCGACCCCATGGACTGTAGCCTGCCAGGCTGCTCTGTCCATGGAATTCTCCAGGCTAGAATACTAGAGTGGGTAGCTGTTCCCTTCTCCAAGGGATCTTCCTGACCCAGGTCTCTCTCATCACTGGCAGATTCTTTACTGTCTGAGCCACCAACTTTACTTTAGGATAATAAGGATAGGCTTTTCAAGTGAAGCAGTGTCAGGAATCCTCCTGCCAATGTAGGAGACTCAGGAGACCCGTCTTCTATCCTTGGGTCAGGAAGATCCCCTGGAAGAGGAAATGGCAACCCACTCCAGTATTCTTGCCTGGAAAATTCCATGGACAGAGGAGGAATACAGTCTGTGGGGTCCCAAAGAGTCAGACATGACTGAGCACATACATGCAATAAGGATGGGAGAGTGCTGCTCAGAAATGGTCCTATATTTGTGGTGTTACAATTTGATAATCACACTCTTAGACTGTATAAGCAACCAAATGACACCTTCATTCATTCATGTGTAATAATAAAACCCTGGAGAAAGCAAGAGATACAGTTATTTACAACTCCACGTGTAACACAGAATTTATTAATCATGGCCTTTTCATTATGTTATACTTAGGAACAAAAGGAGTTCAACATCTAGTTTTGATTTGTGGCCAAGGCTCATGAGTGTACAGAGAGGTTGACAGCCCTTGACTGGTGGTCATTACTAATTTAATAAGCAGTCTTCAAAGCTCTTGCAGATACAAAGGAATCTGAAGTTACATGTGTAATATGCAACGTGCGCAAAATACTTAATTCTATTCACTTTGAAACCTAGAGGACAGTTATTAAAATTGTATGGTGCAAATTAAAATTTAAGATTAAAATACAAGATCAAAAGAATCATTTTTTTTCCCTCAGCACTATTAAGGATCAGCTTTCTGAATAGACAGACTCGATGTTCAATGTCGTGTCCTTTCCCTCTGGAGAGCTAGATTAAAGCTAATCATAAGTGACTAGAGAAACATATCTTTCTGTATTTTTTTCAAGTGGGAACACTTTATTACTTTTTAATATATAATGTAATTGTAGTCACAGGGTGAAAAATACAAGTCAACTAAGAGTACAGACAATTTTAAAGAAGAAAGTATGATGTGAGAAAATATAAAATATGCCTCAATGACATTCATAGAACTCTGAAAAAGCGCATTTCGTTGCATAACAGACACCTGCAACGTGAATAGCTGCAGCTGCTGCTGCTGCTGCTAAGTCGCTTCAGTCGTGTCCGACTCTGTGTGACCCCATAGATGGCGGCCCACCAGGCTCCCCCGTCCCTGGGATTCTCCAGGTAAGAACACTGGAGTGGGCTGCCATTTCCTTCTCCAGTGCATGAAAGTGAAAAGTGAAAATGACGTCGCTTAGTCGTGTCTGACTCTTACTGACCCCATGAACTGTAGCTCACCAGGCTCCTCCATCCATGGGATTTTCCAGGCAAGAGTACTGGAGTGGGGTGCCATTGCCTTCGCCGAATAGATGCAGACTCACATGCAACTTCACCTCCACTCTCACCTACTTAAGACTTGAAAAATATGCTGATAATTATCTTTTGCGAGCCTTTATTAATGGTCTGATACGTCAAGGATGAGTTATGAGGAATGATTGGAGCAATCAATAGCAAATCTCTTAGCTTCTGGTGTGAAGTTACATCTCTAGAGGGGACAGTATCTCACATTATAATGAGGGTGTTAGATCTGGCCCAGGACACATTGCCTCTTGTAAGTCAAAAAGCTTCCATGTTTACTGAGTTGTCTCTTTGACTCCTATAGGCAGTAGACATGTATGTACCTAAATCCCTTTTCTTACATGGGAAAATTACAGGAACAGCATAAGTAATCTCAGAGGGCATCAAGTTCCTAATATTAGCCATGTTTAAACTTTAGTACTCCTATTGGGAGACTGGGATTGACACATCTATGCTATTGATACTATGTATATAACAGATGACTAATGAGAACCTGCTGTATAGCACAAAGAAGCTACTCAGTGCTCTGTGGTGACCTACATGGGAAGGAAATCCAAAAAGAGGATCTCTATGTATACATGTAGTTGATTCACCTTGCTGTACAGTAGAAACTAACACAACATTGTAAAGCAATCAGTGCTAGTCAATAACATTTATTTCATTGACAGAAACAGGCAGTTCTAATAACTACAGCTCTTCTTTAGTTGTAAATTTTTTCTGAATATTCAAATATTTAGGAATGACTCGTACTGAAGTTTTGAGAACAAACGTTACATGATAAACAGACTGCTCTGGGTGACCTTCCCTAACCATTAACTTGTCAAACCGTAGGCAGAACCCAAGTTCTTACTTTCACCGTTATTCCTGTATTTGTTAAACACCAACAAATTTTGAGTGCCTCGAGTGTACTGGGACTGTATTGGGATATAACCTTATAAAACTAGATGAGTATATAATTTATTGTCTAAGCCAGGAGACTTTTGAGGGTGAAGACTGGTCTGTTAATATATTTGCTCAAAAAATAGGCATAAACCAGTTGTATGACAGGCAAATGAAGATGTATTATCTCCATACGAATGTGAATACTGTTCATAGTTGAGCTTGAAGCACTGCATGACTCTGAAGCACTTCATACCATGAAAAACATTATATTTACTGTGGGGTACAGTTTAGCACATGGAAATGGAGTTCAGCGGAGTGGTAGTCAGTTTTGGCTCTGGAATCTTGATTCAAATCTCAGCATGTACAGATGATTAGTTGTGGAACCTTGGAGAACTTTCCAATCTCATCATTTTTCAGGATCACTATTTATATTCTGAGGCTCGTAAGGGTATATATAGTAGCATGGTGCTATAAGCACTTCCCAGGTGGCACTTGTGGTAAAGAATCTGCCTGCAAATGCAGGAGACATAGAGATACATGGGTCTAATCCTTGGATCAGGAAGAGCCCCTGGAGAAGGGAACCAACCTAGTCCAGTATTCTTGCCTGGAGAATCCCATGCGCAGAGGAGCCTGTGGGCTACAGTCCATGAGATCACAAAGAGTCGGACACATCTAAAGTGACTTAGCATACACACAGACATGGTGTTATAAGAGGAAACTGAGAAATATGTGAATGGTGTGCCTGGTACAAAGTCTGTCACACAGGCAGATGTTCAGTAGATGGTAGGTGCTAAGGTAGTATTAATTGTCAACAAATGGAAATAGGAATTAACAACTATTCTTACTGCAATTACCTTATCAGGCTTAGTGTGCCAAAAGTAGTAGGTGCTTAATAAATTCTTGTTGCATGAAAGAATCAATAATAATTGGAAATAATAGTTAAACAGAAATATTTCATAATATTAACTGTTCTAGATAAGTAGAAGTTTATTAGATTTTTTTTTTCTTATTTTAAAGTCTCAGACTAGTTTAAATACATAAACTCCCCCAAAGGAAGATGATATAATATTAAACTGCCCTAATTCAGTGAGTCTGGGCCCTGGTTTTGTATTGAATTCACCTGAGGTGTTTCAAATACTGAGTCTTGGGCCCTAGTCTCAGTGAGTCTGATTCAATTGGTTTAGGGAAGGATCCAAGCATTGGAATTGTTCCCCAACTTATCTCCAGGTTATTTGAATATATAGCTAGGGTTAAGGCCACTGATCTAAAGTCTGTGCTAAGTGGGTAAAGCATTTCATTTTGTATTGGGTATATACTTTAGGAGAGAAAGGAGGTGGTACAAAGGAAAGCGATTGAGAGAGCAGAATGCTGAGAAGCTGTGACCTGAGAAATTGTTGAAAGAATTCAATAAGAAGCTTAGGGTGATAAGAAACCTTGGCCACAGTAAGATTGAAGTAGACAGGTGAGTGGTTGATTGTTTCATTGTAGGAATTTTGCCAGATCTGCAGATTTTATAAGAGAGGAAGAAAGTGAGGTTTTTATGTGAATTCTCCTGGTTTTTAAGTGGGAGATTTTTTTCCTTTCAACTGCCTGCTGTTCCAGAGTACCTGTAGATCATGTCTGGGTGCTCTGTTGTCTGTTGGTTTATGCCAAGGGTCAGCAGACTGTGGCCTATCCAGAGCAAATTCAACTTACTACCAGATTTTGTATGGCCTGATAGGTAGGTTAATCAATGGTTGAAAATTTCAAAAGAAGATTAATATTTCATGAAGTGAAAATTACATGAAATTAAATTTTAGTGTGCCATACAGCCACCCTTACTCATTTACATATTGTCTATGTCTGCTTTCAGGCTATAAGAGCAGAGTTAAGTAGTTGCAACATATTCTCACAATATTTAGTGTACTACAAATTACAATGATGTTATCACTTGACAGCATTTCAAAATGCATGTTATTATGGACCACCTTATTTATTTATTTTTTGTTGTAAGTGCATATTCATTATTAACATGAGAAAAGTGGACTTTGTGCAGTAAAGCTGAATATCTCAAAGGTGTCCACATTCTGATTTTCAGAACCTGTATGTTATCTTGTTTGGCAAAAGAGATTTTGTAGATGTGATCAATTGAAGATTTTGAGATGGACAGATTATCCTGGATTATCTGGGTGTGTCCAATGTAATTATAGGATATAGAAGAGTCAGACAGAGAAGGTGATATGATGACAGATCAGAGTGATTTAGGTCACAAACCTAGAAACTCCAGCAGCCTCTGAAAGCTGGAGGAAGCACGGAAGAGATTCTCCACCAAAGCTTTCAACTGGTCCTGCTGGTATTTTGATTTTTAACCCCGTAAGACTTACTTCAGACTTCTGATTTCCAGAACTATAAGAGAATACGTTTGTGTTATTTTGAACGGTTAAGTTTGCGATGATTTGTTACAGCAGCCACAGAGGAAACTAATATGGACTATCGTACTTTTAAAGTCAATGGAGTGTGAATTATTTTATTATTGAATTAGATGCCCCAAATTGCATTTATTATGCAATGACAATATAGAGATGCTAAAAGACTAAAATATATGATGGTATTACCAGGATAAACACCCATCACAATGTTCTCAATGCACAGGAGAGCATTGGTCAGGAAAATTAGAAACTTTTACAAGATGGTATCTTATCTTAGTGGAAATTCTTCACAACAGTGAAAACTAAACATGAGGCTGAAAACAAAGTAAGCTTTCAAATGACTTATGTGTTAATTAAACAAAACAAAATCACTTACTCTTAGTGAGTTAATTAAATCATGTTTGATTGAAACAACCAAAAACAAATACATTTAGAGAGAATGAACTGATTTAAGATGATTAACTTTTTGGTGAGAACAATTGCTTAAACAGTTGAACGGAATTTGAATGGGTCTCTTTGGTTATTGGTGAATTGATAACCAATTGATGATAGATTACCATACTGCTCAGTTGCTTATCTGAGGAGTCAATACCAGGTTTGAAGAGACTTAAAAATTAGTCTACATGGAACATTTACAGGTGATAATTTTTTCAAGGACTTAAAAAAAAAAAAAAAGACACCAATTCAATATTACCTGAAGTGGAATGTGCTAAAATGCATTATAAAAGAAAATGGTAACAATATGTGACACAAGAATAAATTTAGTTGAACAAATTTACAAAGCTTTTGAAAATATGAAGTGTTAAAATGCCATGGTTATTCTGCATATTATTCTTTGGCAAGAATTTTGCAGAGAATGTTTGAATTTATCATGTTTTATTGAACTGGTGGGTTTTCCAAGTGGCGCAGTGGTAAAGAATCTGCCTACCAATGCAGGAGACACTAGAGACATGGGTTTGATCCCTGGGATGGGAAGATCCTCTGGAGGTGGAAATGGCAACCTACTCCAGTATTCTTGCCTGGAAAATTCCATGGACAGTGGAGACTGGAGGGCTGCAGTATCTGGGGTCACATACAGCTGAGTGACTGAGCATACACACTATCAGCAGCAAACATTATTCACTCTCATGGATCTATTCATCATCATTTTGTGAAGTTTTGTCAGAAATAGAAACTAAATATCCCCACCTTCCCCACCATTTAGCAATCTGGTAATTTAACAGGAATTACATTTCATTGCAATTGTTTGACCTGAGGACTGAGATTGAAAGTTTTCTGAACAAGAGGACTATCTTCAACTGTTATGGAACACTGCACATTTTGGAAATTAATTTGCTTTGGCTGAAGACTTGATAATGTATAATAAGTTAAAACTAAAATTACCAAGCAAAACAGCACTTATATATAACATTTATACTGTGGTAAAAGTGTTTTCAGAACAAGTAATATAGCTTGAATCACAAGCTTCTTTGTATACTTACTGTAATATTAAGAGTTAAAATAAGGATATCTTTAATCTTACACACATTTACAGCAGATATATTTTCTAAACTCAAACTACAGATCTAGTAGCACTCAATGCAAGTGAAAAGGGAATTTCCATATTTCAAAATCCATTTAATTGTACAACTGAGGAGCTTCCACTTAACCTTCAATTGGACGTGATTAATCTACATTATAATGACATACAGAAAGACAAATACCAAGAGAAGAATCTAATAGAAATTATAAATGTCTTCCAATTGATGAATATCCACAATGAAAATTATATGCTCATGAATTAGTATCAGTACTTGACAATATCTATCTATGTGAAAGAGCATTTTTAAAGATTAAATTGGTAAAATCTCATTACAAATCAACATTAACAGATGAACGTTTGCAACTGATTTTTGTTGTAGGGTATACTAACTTTGAACATCACTTAAGTGAAATGTTATCCCTCCTTCAAAAGAAGAGAATTCCATTTGCAGACCTCTATTACAAAAAATAGACTCAATAGTTTTTGAACTTTGTAAAAAGAAAAAGTATGTAAATTTGCTTTTTCCTTTTGTTATATTATTGCCTCCACAACATTCTTAATTTTGCCTATTCATTTACAGGGCCCCAAATATTTGCTGTTTGACTCTTACAGAAAATTTTGCTGACACTTTCTCTTAGTTTTTTTAACACCTGAATCAAACTGAATGTGTATTTCCTCATTCACTTGGACTGGAGATTGTGTGCATGGATAGGGGGCTGGAAGAGAGGTACGGTAGGAAAATAACTTCCCAAATTAATTTAGGATGATTTTGGAAGCAGAAAATCTGTGCAGCCAAATAAAAACGGATACTAACCCAACCATATTTGAGGCTCATCTGCTGTCTAGCTGGCTTCAGAGTAGTTTCCCCTTCCAGACAAACCCTGGCTGACGTCCTGCTCAGTCCCTAATAATCAGAAATGGATGAGTCAGGGCAGTGGAGAGAAGATGCATTTGAAACTTCAGAGGTTAGTATACCACTAGTGTAAATATATATCAGGAAGGTTATGCCACTAGTTTAAATATATGTATCAAGGTATGTGAAGCAGACTGCACTGGCTCCCAACTCCCTGAGGATTCTCTCTAGCAGCCATAGTCTCTCTTTTCAGGTTCCTGGCAGGCTGGAGAGGAAAGAGAATTAATGATCCCTGGGCATCTCTCAGCTAATGATACCACCAATGGGATGACTCAGAGACATACATGCCACAACTATTCCCAGTTTCATCCAGTGGGGACAAAGACCAGTGGACTGGCAGAACAATGCATCCTTTGTAAATTGCCTTATTTCCTCTGTCTCATGCCCTTGCTCCTCTACCAGTGCCTACTGGGATGTCACCTCCCAAATAAGATGTTTGTCCCTGAACCCTTATCTCAGGGTCTGTGACAGTTCATATGATCATATAGAATCCAGACTTTTAATTACTTTTGCCAAATACCTTTATACTAAAGGAAATTAAGACAATCTTATTTACAAAGGCATCACAAAGAATCCAATGCTTAGGAATAAACTTAAACAAGGAAGTGAAAGATGTGTACACTTAAAATTATCAAACATTGCTGAAATAAATTAAAAGGCATAGATAAATGAAAAGATATTTCATGTTCATGGATTAGAAGACTTAATATTGCTGAAAATGTCCATACTACCCAGTGCTATCTACAGATTCAGTGCAATCACTATTAAAACCCCAATGCCATTGTTTGCAAAAATATGGAAAAGTATCATAAGATTTATATATAATCTCAGTGGGCCTTGAATAACCAAAACAATCTTGGGAGAGAAAAATAAAGATGGAAGCATCACACTTCCTGATTTGAAAATAACAAAGTAATCAAAACAATGTGATACTAGTATGAAGACAGATGGAACAAAATAAAGAGTACAGAATTAAACTTTCTTGTATATGTGGCTGAATGATCTTCAGCAAAAGTTCCAAAACCAAACAAGGGGGACAGGACAGTCTCTTCAACAAAAGGTGTTTGGAGAATTGGATATCTACAAATTAAAGAATGGAATTGAATGCTTAGCTTTTACCATATAGGAAAAAAAGTAACTCAATGTTGATTACAGAGCTAAAGATAAGACCTAAAACTATTAGACTCCTAGTGGAAAATATAGAAGAAAAGCTTTCTGAAATTGAATTTGGAAATGACTGGGTGGACATAACACCAAAAGCACAGGCAACAAAAGCACAAATAGCCAAATGAGACAACAGCAAACTTAAAAACTTTTGTACATGAAAGAAAACAACAGAGTGGAAAGCAACGTATAGATTGGGAGAAAATATTTGTAACTCAAAAAATGTCTTATACAGGAATAACATACAAATTTACAAGAACTTTTTACTCACCAACAGAAACAACAAACCGGATTTTAAAATGGGCAGAGATCTTGAATATCCACTTCTCCACTGAAGATATGCAAGTGACCAACAAGCATATGAAAAGATGCTCAGTATTACTAATCATTCAGTCAGTCAGTTCAGTCGCTCAGTCGTGTCTGACTCTTTGCGACCCCATGAACCGCAGCACGCCAGGTCTCCCTGTCCATCACCAACTCCCGGAGTTCACTCAAACTCATGTCCATCGAGTCGGTGATGCCATCCAGCCATCTCATCCTCTGTCGTCCCCTTCTCCTCCTGCCCCCAATCCCTCCCAGCAGCAGGGTCTTTCCCAATGAGTCAGCTCTTCACATCAGTGGCCAAAGTATTGGAGTTTCAGCTTTAGCATCAGTCCTTCCAATGAACACCCAGGACTGATCTCCTTTAGAATGGACTGGTTGG
>NW_011495049.1:1624711-1672377 GCF_000754665.1 Bison bison bison
CCCAAAAAAAAAGTCTGACACTGTTTCCACTGTTTCCCATGTTTTTGCCAGCCGTCTCTACACTCAGCCATTCAATGCCTTTGTCCCAGTGTAAGTAGTTGGGACCAGATGCTGTGATCTTAGTTTTCTGAATGTTGAGTTTTAAGCCAACTTTTTCATTCTCCTCTTTCACTTGCATCAAGAGGCTTTTTAGTTCCTCTTCACTTTCTGCCATGAGGGTGGTGTCATCAGCATATCTGAGGTTATTAATATTTCTCCTGGCAATCTTGATTCCAGCTTGTGCTTCCTCCAGTCCAGCATTTCTCATGATGTACTCTGCATATAAGTTAAATAAGCAGGGTGATAATATACAGCCTTGACGTACTCCTTTTCCTATTTGGAACCAGTCTGTTGTTCCATGTCCAGTTCTGTTGGTTCCTGACCTGCATATAGGTTTCTCAAGAGGCAGGTCAGGTGGTCTGGTATTCCCATGTCTTTCAGAATTTCCTAATCATTAGAGAAATGCAAATCAAAACAGTTATGCGATGTCACCTCATATTCATTTGGATGGATGTTATAAACAACAATAACAATACCAGGCCATGAAGGTGAGGATATAGAGAAACTGGGGCCTTTGCACATTGTTATGAGAATATAAAACTCTTCAGCTGCTGTGAAAAACAGAATAGAGATTCCTAAAAATTTAAACATGTAATTATGATCCAAGAATCTCACTGTATGATCCAAGAATCTCATATAAGAATTACTGTGTGAGCCAAGTAATATAATTTCTGTATGATCCAAGAATTACTGTATATCCAAGATATATAGCCAAAAGAATTAAAAGCATTATCTTGAAGAGAGATTTCCTCACCCATGTTCACTGCAGTGTTATTCACATTAGCTAATAGGTGAAAGCAACCAAAATGTCCATCAAGAGATGAATGGATAAAATGTGTGATATATATATACACAATGGAGTATTTTTTTGACCTTAGAAAAGAAAGAAATCCTGTCATGTGATACAACATGGATGAACCTTTAGGACATTGTTCTAAGTGAAATAAGCCAGTCACAAAAGACAAATTCTACCTGATTCCACTTATATAAGGTATCTAAAATAATCAAATTCATAGCAACAGAAGGTAGAATTCTGGTTGCCAGGGCCTGGGGAAAGGGGGAAATGCAAAGCTGTTATTTTATGGATACAGAGTTATATTTTTGCTGGATGCAAAAGTTCTACAGTCTGTTACAATGATAATATACTTAGCCCTACTTAAATGGCTAGGATGATAAACTTTATGTCATGTGCTGTTTATCACAATTTAAAATGTGAGTATACTGAGTGGGAAATAAGGAAAAAGAATGAGGAAGAGAAAGAATTAACCAGCTATTTGGAAGGAATTGAGTGTCCCCATTTTTTCTATTAGAGACTCCTGTCTTATGACCTACATGAATTTGCTGGAGAAATCACAGGTCTCTTTAGGGATTTTCCCAGACGGTACAGTGCTTCTGGGCCTCATCGTGGACCCTTACTCAGAGTCCAGTGTGACCAAAGGCATCAAACATTTTCTCAACTTCATTCACCTGTCTGTGTTAGTTTCTCAGTCGTGTCTAACTCTGTGAACCCATTGACTGTAGCCCACCAGGCTCCTCTGCCCATGGAATTCTCCAGGCAAGAATACTGGAGTGGGTAGCCATTCCCTTCTTCAGGGGATCTTCCCTCAAGTTAGTGATCGAACTCAGGTCTCCTGCATTGCAGGCAGATTCTTTACCATCTGAGCTATTACTTACATTGGGACAAAGGCATTGAATGGCTGAGTGTAGAGACGGCTGGCAAAAATAATTGCAGAGCTATGGAAATCACAAATAAGAGGCAGAGGTTTTGTGGGAGGCCCCGAGAATTCTGTGGTGAAAACACACACAATTCTGGAGCCTGCTGATTTACTGCATGCCTAGAAGAGTGGACAAGGCAGGAGTGATGCAATTCATCTGAATGCCTTCATCCTGCTCCACCTGCTGAATCACGAGCCTGGGAAGAAAATGTTAGTTCTCACAGCTGTTTTTCTTGTTTCTTGTCTCTTATACTGACCCCTCTCTTTCTACACATAGGTCTAGTTTAATGCACTGAGAATCTTATTTCCAGGGTCTGAGACCCTGCCTTGGTCCATTGTCTTGTTTTCTATCACAGCCATGTGTGAACCTAAGATTATAAACAGAGAAGAATTCAGGAGAGTATTCAACCCCTTTCTCATACAAATCCATTCTATGGGGAAGACTGGCCACTTGAAGAGTCCCCTGAAGGCAGAGTGGTCAGGAATGGCTGTGTGTCAAGCTGGAACTGGATCACAGATAAATTCATTGGTGGTAGAGAGGCAGTCCAGGCATAGGGTACCTCAGGGGGAAAAAGCATTGAGACAGGAATTAAGGCAGAACTTTCTGGAACAACCAGGAGGTAAGCAATGCTGAACTGGGTGAGGACTTGAAAGAGATGAAAGTAGGAGGAGAAACCAGACCAGTTTGATTCTAGAGTCTATACTTATAACTTTAAGAATGTTAACACTTTTGCCATATTTATCTGCACATTTACCTATCTGTGCAAAATCATTTGCAAGAGAGTTGACAAATATCAAACCATTTCACACCTAAATATTGTAGTGTACATGTTCCCAAAACAATTCTTATACACCTAAGAAAACTAGCAATAAGTTTTTAATATCATCTAGATACAGTCCGTATTCAAACTTACTCTTTAGTTTTATTTGATCTCAAACAGTCCCTAGCCTTTGTTTTTCTGTTTCTTTTCAATGATCAACTGGTGAGAAGACCTGGCCAGTTGTCATGCAGAAAGTCTCCATTCTGTACTGGTCTCTCTGTTTTTCCATGTCATGAAATTGTCTATGCCCTGTCTTTTGTATGAACTGGAAGGTAAGTCTGTAGATATGATTCAATGCTGGGTGCAGTTTTTGGCACGAATACTTGCTGTTATGTGCTCTTGTTGCATCGTCAGCGGGTACTTTAGGTTGGCTTATTATCAGTGATGCCAGCCTCGAACCTTTAAAGTGGTGACCAACATATTTTACCTTTGTTAAGGCTCACTTAGTTTTAAATTAACCAATAATCTGTAGGATGATTCTTTGGCAAGGTGTGAATATTTTACTCTCTACCTACATCTTTATGAACTTGAAGATATTTGTCTTAGTCATCGAAGCTGCAAAGTTCTGATTTTATATTCCTATCATTACTTTTATACTGGCTAGCTTATATTCTTCTATGCTTCATGCCTCTTTGAAGTAATAAAAACCAAAGCTTAAGTTCTCTTCGTTCAGCAAAGGGCTTCAAGGTAAAAATGAGCTTCAGTGTTCTTCTTAACTTTTTGGGCTCCTGCTTTAGTTTGGGGACTGAATATTCCATGCTTTCTTGTAAAATCATCAACAGATTTAAAGATATTTTTATATTACATCTATAATATTTAGGGTGAATATAAATGTATTGTTTTTATCTATGATTCTTTTTTATGTTTATTAGATTGAGCAAATTTTTATTTTTACCTCTTCCTACTCTTATTTGAAATTACTATAGTCTATTGGGTTGGCCAAAAAGTTTGTTCGGTTTTAAGTAGATGACACATTTTTCATTTTCATGAAGAACTTTATTGAACAACACATTCACTAACTGAATTTTTTGGCCAACCCAATATGTCTGTGGTTTAAAATTTTAACATGCATGTTTGTTTGACATAAAATCTAAACCTATTTTTTTTTCCTTCTGAAGAAATCAAAGACGCATACTTTTACGTATTGCTTTCTGATACTTTAATTTTACTTATTTTCTTTTTCCATTGGAAATTACCTTTTGTTATTATCTTATGTTGTGTTAGGAACTGAATTGTGTGCCCCAGAATTAATATGTTGAAGCCCTGACACCTAACATAAATATATTTGGAGATAAGGCCTTTAATTAAGGCGAAATTAAGTCATAACGATTTCCAACCTAATAGGACTAATGTACTCATAAGAAGGGAAAGAGACTCCAGGAGTGTGCATACTTAGAAAAAATACCTTGTGAGGACAGAGAGGAAAGATGATCTTCTGTAAGCCATGGACAGATCTCACAAGACACCGATGACACTGGTATCTTTATCTTGACTTACAGCTTCCCAAACTGTGAGAGAATAAGTTTCTGTTGTCTAAGCAGCCCCGTCTCTGGTATTTTGTTAGGGTAGAGAGAGCTGACCAATACAGATAGTCAAGGCTTCTTTCTTTCTTTTTTTTTTTTTAATTTATTAAAAAAATATTCATTTGGCTGCAGCAGGTTTTAGTTGTGACACTCGGGGTCTTTGATCTTCATGCAGCACATGGAATCTTTAGTTGTGGCTTGCAAAATGATTTAGTCAAGGCTTCTTTAGACTCACGGATCTGTACGACACTGTCTCTTCTTACCACTCCTTCCCACTGTTCATTTCTGAATTTAACTTCCTCTTCCATGAGGTATATCCTTTAGTAGTTCTTAGAGCAGACCCTTTCTCTCTGGCTCTCTCTTTCATTCTTTACTGAAGATTCTTTTATTTTTTATTCTAGAATAATAGTTTAGCTGATAGCAATTATCAATAACTTTTTTAAATGCTTTCATTTTATCCTGACTATTCTAGATTCCATCCATTGTTGCTACTGAAAAAATTATTAAAGATTTATGTTTTTTAATATAAATATTTTTAAATAAAATTTTAATAAAATAAATATTTTTTAATAAAACAGAGTTTTGCCAAGAGAACACATTGGTCATAGAAAACACATTCTTCCAACAACACGAGAGACTATTCTACATGTGGACATTGCCATATGGTCAATACTGAAATCAGATTGATTATATTCTTTGTAGCTGAAGACAGAGAAGCTCTATACGGTCAGCAAAAACAAGACCAGGAGCTGACTGTGGCTCAGATCATGAAGTCCTTATTGCCAAATTCAGACTTAAATTGAAAGTAGGGAAAACCACTAGACCATTCAGGTATGATCTAACCTAAATCAAATCCCTTATGATTATACAGTAGAAGTGACAAATATATTCAAGGGATTAGATCTGATACAGTGCCTGAAGAACTATGCACAGAGGTTCGTGACATTGTACAGGAGGCAGTGATCAAGACTATCCCCAAGAAAAAGAAATGCAAAAAGGCAAAATGGTTGTCTGAGGAGGCCTTACAAATAGCTGAGAGAAAAGGAGAAACACAAGGCAAAGGAGAATAGGAAAGATATACCTATGTGAATGTGAAGTTCCAAAGAATAGCAAGGAGAGATAAGAAACCCTTCCTAAGTGATCAATGCAAAGAAATAGAGGAAAATAATAAAATGGGAAAGTGTAGAGATCGCTTCAAGAAAATTAGAGATACCAAGGAACATTTCATGCAAAGATGGGCACAATAAAGGACAGAAATGTTATGGACCTAAAAAAGCAGAAGATATTAAGGAAATGTGGCAAGAACACACAGAACTATACAAAAAGATCTTCATGACCCAGATAACCACGATAGTGTGATCACTCACCTAGAGACAGATATCCTAGAGTGCAAAGTCAAGTGGGCCTCAGGAAGCATCACTATAAACAAAGCTAGTGTAGGTGAAGGAATTCCAGTTGAGCTGTTTCACATTCTAAAAGAAGATGCTTTGCAAGTTCTGCACTCAATATGCCAGCAAATTTGGAAAACTCAGCAGTGACCACAGGACTGGAAAAGGTCAGTTTTCATCCCAATCCCAAAGAAAGGAAATGTGAAAGATTGTTCTAACTACTGCACAAGAGCACTCATCTCACATGCTAGCAAAGTAATGCTCAAAATTCTATAAGCTGTGCTTCAGCAGTCCATGAAACAAGAACTTCCACATGTTCAAGCTGGATTTAGAAAAGGCAGAGGAACCAGAGATCAAATTGCCAACATCCGTTGGATGATAGAAAAAGTAAGGGAATTCCAGGAAGACATCTACCTCTGCTTTATTGACTACACTAAAGCCTTGTGGATCACACTGTGATCTACTACACTGTGGATCACAAAAAACTGGAAAGTTCCTAAAGAAATGGGAATACTAGACTAGACTACCTTTCCTGCCTCCTGAGAAATCTGTATGCGGGTCAAGAAGCACCAGTTAGAACCAGACATTGAACAATGGACTGTTTCCAAATTGGGAAAGGAGCTCCTCAAGGCTGTATATTGTCACCCTGCTTATTTAACTTCATGCAGAGTACATCATGTGAAATGCTGGGCTGGATGAAGCACAAGCTGGAAATAAGATTGTCAGGAGAAATATCAATTACCTCAGATATGCAGATGACACACCTGAAGAGGAACTGAAGAGCCTCTTGATGAAGGTGAAAGAGGAGAGTGCAAAAGCTGGCTTAAAACTCAACATTCAAAAAACTAAGATCATGGCATCCGGTCCCATCACTTCATGTCAAATAGATGGGGAAACAATGGAAACAGTGAGAGACATTATTTTCTTGAACTCCAAAATCATGGCAGATGGTGACTGTAACCATGAAATTAAAAGATGCTTGCTTCTTGGAAGAAAAGCTATGACCAAGCTAGACAACACATTAAAAAGTAGAGACATTACTTTGCTAACTAAGATCCATCTTGTAAAAGCTCTGTTTTTTCCAGCAGTCATGTATGGATGTGAGAGTTGGATCATAAAGAAAGTTGAGTGTCAAAGGATTGATGCTTTGAACTGTGGTGTTGGAGAAGACTCTTGAGAATCCTTCAGACTGCAAGGAGATCAATCTAGTCAATCCTAAGGAAAATCAGTCCTGAATAGTCACTGGAAGGTCTGATGCTGTAGCTCCAATACTTTGGCCGCCTGATGGGAAGGTCTGGCTCATTTGAAAAGACCTTAATGCTGAGAAAGATTGAAGGCATGAGAAAAAGAGGACGACAGAGAATGAGATGGTTGGATGGCATCACCGACTCGATGGGCATGAGTTTGAGCAGGCTCTGGGAGTTGGTGATGGACTGGTGTGCTGCAGTTCATGGGGTCACAAAGAGTTGGACGTGACTGAGCGACTGAACTAAACTGATAATATTTTTTAATGTTACTTTGTTTCTTTCTCTTTGGTCACTTTCAAGATTTGTTTTTTGTCTTTATGTTCACTGTATCCATGTATGGTTTTTCTGATGGCTCAGTTGGTAAAGAATCCACCTGCAATGCAGGAGACTCCAGTTCTATTCCTGGGTTAGAAAGATCTGCTGGAGAAAGGGATATGCTACCTACTCCAGTATTCTTGGGTGTCCCTTGTGGCTCAGCTGGTAAAGAATATATTTTATTTTACTTATCTTCTATTTTATTCTGTTTCTTTCTTGAGGCGAAAGATTCTTGCATTTAATCAGTTACAAGAAATTGTCAGTTGTAATTCAGTATCACCTTTCTCCATTCTTTGTATTTTTTATCTATACTCCTACTGACAATGTATTAGACCTTCCTGTTAAGTTGTTGATTGTGTTAACTTTTCTTTCAGGTATTCTTCTATTTGTGTGTGCTCACTGCCTAGGTAACTTCTTTACATACTGTTTACTAAATCTTTTTTCTGTGATTTTGTTTCATTTATTTTTAGAAATCTAGCTTGTTTCTTTTTAAATTTTGCCAAGTTTGTTTTTTGTAAGTGTTTTTTATTGTAACGTGTGCCTCCAATTTTCCTTTTTACATGAATATTGTCATTTCAAAATGTTGGGTTAGCCAAAAAAGTTCATTCTGGTTTTTCCCTAGCATTTTCCAGCAAAATCTGAATGACCTTTTTGGCCAACCCAGTACTTAACTCTTAGCTTTATTTTCTCAAGTTCCATATGTTTATTGAGTCTCCTAGCTTTCTTCATTGTCTCTTATTTCCTTGTATATTCTACATTTTTGTACTTTCTGGCTTATTGTTAGAAGACCGATCTCTGATAATTTAACCTTTTAAGGAGGCTTATATTTGTTTCTGCCAAATACCTTTTAATGATTATCATTGCTTTTTAATGCTAATTTTTCACCTTGGTAGGGTCCTGATCAAGAGGGGTAGGATGGGGAGGGAGATGGAGAGAGTTTCAAGAGAGAGGGGACATATGTACACCTTTGGCTGTCATGTTGATGTTTGGCAGAAACCAGCACAATTCTGTAAAGCAATTATCCTTTAATTAAAAACAAATAGATTTGAAATTAAAAAAAAAACCTTCAAAAATAAGCAGTAAAACAGTTACTAAATAAAAAAAGAATTGAAAAATAAAAGAAAGTAGGTTAAATCTGAACCTGTGTCTTATGATTTTTCAAGGAAGACTCCTTTATCATTCAGGATCCAACCTTCAATTTCCTTTGACTTCCCTGAACCACTTTCTTGAGCCATAGTTACTCATATAGTAGCATTTTACTGCTTTAAAAATTACTCAAATGTCCTGCCTTCATCTGAGAATCTATGTGATAACATCTATTCTTGTATATTCTCAGGACTTTAAATCCTAAGTCCCTCGTTTATGAGAGCAGTGGCCCTCCATTCAGCTTCTGTGGAGTCAGCTCACATGCCAGTCCCTCTGCTTTCCAGCTTTCTTTTAGTTTTTTCTCTTGGGGAGATCCAAATGCATGCACAACACACACACATTCACACACATGCTTTTAAAAGACTGCTGGTAATAGTCCATCTGGAATTGCTTTGTATTTGGCACCAGAAGGTTTTCAGTCATTAACCCTGTAGAAATGGGAGACTGTGGTGGTGGTTAGCACAAATCCCAAACTGCATGAGCTACACTTTTCTAAAAGAAAGTTCATAGTCAAAAGAACTATGTGCAAAGGCTAAAGATGACTTTGTTAGACATATATGTCAGGTTGAGCAAGGTGCACTGAGACTTTTTGACAGAAATCTTGCTTTACAGTTCACGTGACGAGTTCATTCAGTCACTAATGTGCTCTAAAGCAGACAAAAAATAAACAGTCCTCTCTCCGAGAAAACCCTCTGCTTATAGTGCTTACTAATTTCTGTGGTGTAAATATTCTCACACATAGCTGGTTTCAAACCAGCAGTGCTTTACCAACTAACTCACAAAATTCCCCCTGATTTAATAACTGGTCCTTGGAAACCAATGTGAACCACTTCAAGCATACCACTGCATTTAATCCATATTCCTGGATAATTTTTGTGATAGATGTGGTGCTTTCACTTTTTCTTGTTTCTAGGATTCTATGTCCTAGTTTTGTTGCTTTCCTGGGCATAAAATTTAAATTTAACAAATTTAGTATTTTTAATAAAATTAAAATTGACTAAATGTAAATTTCAGACTATGGGATCAGCAGACTTTTTCTATATAGTGCCTGGTGTAAATACTTTAGTATTTGCTAGCTATATTTAGTTATCTTTGCACATTCCTCTTCTTTTACTTTCTTTATTCTTCCCTTTTTAAAAACAACCCTTGAAAAGTGTAAAGACCATTCCATAGCAGGCCCTTAGCTGGATTTGATCTGGGACTATAGTTTGCTATAGTTTCTCTACTCTAAAATCTTGGAATTACTGCTGCCTTAAAACAAAACTTGTGCTGAAATTTCTGACAGATCATAGGAGAATCAGACTCTCTATTTCCTGACTTCTTGAACTATTTCTGCAATTATCAAACCAAGATTTTTCTCTGGCATCATTGAGCTGAGACAGTCTGTTTTGATTCTGAGTCTTTGAAACTGTATTTACTATAAATGAATACATATGTCACTATGGAGAAAAGATTTAATTTCTAGAATTTTCCTTTAAAGATATCTTTGAGATATTTTTTTTTTTCATTTTAACACATTTCGAAGGCTTCACAATAAAGCAAAACATTAGTGTTTGTGGATTATTTTGTCCTTATCCAAATGCTTGAGGCTATTAATTTTTCTTTGTAAAAAATGTTTTTACATCCTTCCAAACAGGACTTAAGCTGACTTCTAGTGGTAGGTAAAGCTGGAAACTCCGTGGCTTAACTGCTTTATATTATTTTAAGGACTGTAGAAATTGATGGATTATCATCCAGAAAATGAAAACAGTTTTCAGAACTACTTCGCTTAGAGAATTGAGCTTTTCAAAGCATACCCCCTCCTCAAACACCAAGTATTATGTGATTTAAGCTCCTGTTATTTCTGCAAAGAGCTTAAAAGAATGACTGACCAGCATGAAAAAGCAATAGAGCATTAATTGAACAGATTTGAAATAATTGAGTTCTACATTTGTTAACAACATAATAAAGGATGTTATCAAAATTTCACACGTGAATATACCATTCCCAAAACTGCTTATGAAAATAATAGACTTTGATGCTGAGAACAAAAAAAAATATGCTTTAAAAATTTATTAGGAAACTTCCCTTAAAAATGAATTTTAGAAACTTCTGCCTTATTATGGAAATACTCCCTGACAGGCTACAGTTATCTGTTTCCAGATTTGTGTTCTATTGAAACAAAATTGATGAAGATACAGAGCATTGTAGATTTAACATAGAAAATTCCATTTTTTAATAGAAGTCAAAAATAGAAATGAGATCAAATGAGATGAAATGAGAGAAAGGGCAACTGGGAGTAGGAAAATGAAAAAGAGAAATGTTTTCCTTTTATCTGTAAAGTGAGTGAGGCAGCAGAATGGAGATGGTTGTCAGGATAAACAACAAAAAATCAGAGCTGAAGGTGTATCATATGTACTTTTTGTTAACTGATCACTGTGCTAGCTTATTTTAACTCAGAAATGTAGTCATCACAACTTTTCAGTTGATAACTGCTATAAAATATTATTTGAAAGGTTGAGAAATTTACCTATTTTTTTTAAGTTAGCAACAACTTTAAAATACCAGTCAATTATTCATAATTCTGATAATTATGCTGAACTTGGTAATCTCTTGATTCATGGACCTAACATTCCAGGTTCCCATGCAATATTGCTCTTTACAGCATCGAATCTTGCTTCTATCACCAGTCCCATCCACAACTGGGTGTTGTTTTTGCTTTGTCTCCATCCCTTCATTCTTTCTGGAGTTATTTCTCCACTGATCTCCAGTAGCATATTGGGCACCTACTGACCTGGGGAGTTCATCTTTCAATGTCCTATCTTTTTCCCTTTTCATACTATTCATGGGGTTCTCAAGGCAAGAATACTAAAGCGGTTTGCCATTCCCTTCTCCAGTGGACCACATTCTGTCAGACCTCTCCACCATGACCCATCCATCTTGGGTGGCCCCACACGGCATGGCTTAGTTTCATTGAGTTAGACAAGGCTGTGGTCCTAGTGTGATTAGATTGACTAGTTTTCTGTGAGTATGGTTTCAGTGTGTCTGCCCTCTGATGCCCTCTCTTAGTGCCTATCGTCTTACTTGGGTTTCTCTTACCTTGGACGTGAGATATCTCTTCCTTGGAGGGACTGATGTTGAAGCTGAAACTCCAATACTTTGGTCACCTGATGTGGAGAGATAACTCATTTGAAAGACCCTGATGCTGGGAAAGATTGAGGGCAGGAGGAGAAGGGGACGACAGTGGATGAGATGGTTGGGTGGTATCACCGACACAATGAACATGGGTTTGGGTGGACTCCTGGAGGTGGTGATGGACAGGGAGGCCTGGCGTGCTGCGGTTCATGGGGTCGCAAAGAGTTGGACATGACTGAGCGACTGAACTGAACTGACCTGAACTGGTAATCTCTTAAAAGCTCATCAAAGATTTTGTTACCACTGTGGTGAAATAAGAGAAATAAACATCTATAGGTTTTTTAAGAGTGATGATGTTGATCCACATAAAAATATGTGTATTCTAAAACAAAAAGGCAGTTTCCATTGTCAGGAATGATTGTCTTCTAGAAGGTTGTCTCTAGGTTATCACATATGAATGGCTAAATTCTATGGCTTATTACTCCTCTTTGTGATAAAAGAACAAGCTAGTTTACCTTTTAAATAATATGGCAAGTAAGGAAGATATTCACACATTCAGTGAGCAAATGTTTAATGATTACCTCTTTGTTCCAAGCACTAGAAATAAAGCAGTGAATAAAACAAAGTACATGCTTTCATGAAACTTATAATCAAATGTATTAGGTGAAAGAGAGAAAGAAAGAGACAGTAAACATAAAGCACCAATTTAATACATCAGTTGAGAATAAGTGCTAGAAAGAAAAAGAGTACAGGAACCAGAGGCAGAATATGGTTGTGATTTTATAGGGGTGGGCTGCAGTCCATGCAGTCTGACGCTAAGAGTCGGACACGACTGAGCGACTTCACTTTCACTTTTCACTTTCATGCATTGGAGAAGGAAATGGCAACCCACTCCAGTGTTCTTGCCTGGAGAATCCCAGGGATGGGGGAGCCTGGTGGGCTGCTGTCTATGGGGTCGCACAGAGTCGGACACGACTGAAGCGACTTAGCAGCAGCAGCAGCAGAGACATTCTATCTAATATAATATTTCAGCAAAATTCTGTGAAGGATTGTGTAATGGTTAATAGTGTGCATCAACTTGACTGTGGAATAGGGTGCCTAGATGTTTGGTCAAACATCATTCTGGGAATTTTGGCGAGGGTGTTTTGGATGAGATTAACCTTTGAATGGGTAAACTGACTAAAGCACATTGCCCTCCTTAATTCGGGTCAGTCTTCTATCTGAGATTAAATTAAATTCTCAGATAGAATTAAATCAGATAAAGGCCTGGGTAGAACAAGAAGACTGATTCTCCCATGAGTAGGAAGGAAAATTCTTACTTCCTTTGACCTGGGACATGGGTTTTTCCTGACTTTGGACTCCATTTGAAACATTAGCTCTTCCTGGGTCTTGAATTGGCAATTGTATGCATAGTTCATTTTGTTCTCTTTCTCCAAAACAATCTGACTGATATAGACTGTGAGCAAATGAGACATTTGGATGTGGACAGGAAGAGAGCTTCACGTAGGGGCAAAGAGAGTGCTAAGGTCCTGAGTGAGTGGGGAGGCAAAGAAAAGATGGGAAGTTGTTGAAGTAGTTGAGACAAAGCTACACAGAGCCTGTAGGTCACAGTAAGGGGCTTTTCTTTGATTTTTATAAAGGTAGGTCTTTTGAGCATTTTGAGGAGAGAGACAATATGATATTATTTATGTTTTCAAATGGATCCTTCCATCTCTTGTTTTCTGAAATGGAAATTACTGGGGAACAGGAGATAAGAGCCATTATGAATAAAGTTAAATGTTTGGGCCTACATATGTTAATTTTGAGATTTCTGTTAGATACCTAGTCACCATTTTATATACAGATGCTGGAAATATTTCTGAGTGTAGAGGAAGTTAGGGTCTTCTCTGGTGGCTTAGATGGTAAAGATTCTGCCTGCAATGTGGGAAACCCAGGTTTGATTCCTGGGTTGGGAAGATCCCCTGGAGAAGGGAATGGCAACCCACTCCAGTATTCTTGCCTAGAGAATTCCTTGGACAGAGGAATCTGGTGGGCTACAGTAGTCCATGGGGTCGCAAAGAGTCGGACATGACTGAGTGATTAACACTTTCACTTTCACACTTTCATAGAGGAGATTAAGGCTGGAGAGAGATAAAGATGGTATTTAAAAATGTGGGACTTGATAATGATGATATATAGAGTTTATTATGGGCCAGGAACAGTTTTAATTCTCAGAACCACCTTGTAAAGTAGGTATTGTTAAAATTTCCATTTTATGGATGAGAATTCTGAGGCATAGGAGGTTATGTATCTTCTTTATAATCTACTTACTCGTAGTAAGTAATGGAGTTGGGATGCAAACTCAGGCAGACTGATTTCTGGAATCATGCTATCATGCCTCCTTCGTGAGGTTCTTTAGGAACTATATATACTTAGAGATGAACTCTAAGGATTGTCCTAGGGTAATACAGTAAACAAAGGTCAGCAAGAATGAGGAAGAACTTGCAAAGGAAACCAAGAAGTAACACCAGTAAGATCTAAGAAAAATTCAGAAAATGTCACCTGGGAAGCCAAGGAAGGGCATATTTCAAGTGAGTGACTCATGAAGTCAGATGGTCCTGCGGGGGCATGTATGGTGAAAAATGAGAAGGGTCATTTGATTTTTCAATGTGGAATGTTTTGTTCAGCCTGATTCGAGATGTTCAAAAGAAAACGGGCCCTGTGTTGGTTTTCAAATACCATTATCCACTAAAATGAATGAAAACTCCTGGGCTCCTTGGAAAAATATATGATTCCAGAACTGAGGCATGGGAAGTACAAGATGAACCTGGAATATGATGTAGCAGAAAGTGAGGATGTACTCAATGGCTGATGTTTCCAAAGGATACAGGAGCATGTTTGAAGAGACCTCCTCTAGCCACATACTAGATAATTTGAACATCAAGATAAAGAATGAAGGCAAAGGATTTTATCCTATTGAATATGAATTCATGAATTCAAATCAGTAGAGTGAACTAAATGAATTAAAGAGAAGTCTTCCTCAACAGTTTCTTTTCTCCAAACTAATAAAGAATAGCAGAATTGGAATTATTGTTTGGCAATTGGAGGATGAGATGGTTGGATGGCATCACTGACTCAATGGACATGGGTTTGGGTGGACTCCGGGGTTTGGGTGGATAGGGAGGCCTGGCGTGCTGTGATTCATGGGGTCGCAAAGAGCTGGACATGACTGAGCAACTGAACTGAACTGAATTGTAATAATAATAATTGATTCAGGCAAGAATTTTTAATGGGTATGAAAACCAGTGGTGAAAGTTTAAGGAGTAATGGAATATTTACTTAGTCTCAACTTACCTCCTCATAAGACTTACCAGTCACAAAGTATAAAATATTAACTTTTCAGTAGAGAATCCTGACAGACTTCACTCAGTCATGGACACGACTGAGCACACAGCACGTATCTCCTGATACAGTAATCTAAGAAGAACTTTACACGACCGTATCACCTCCAAGGTGCTCCTACCAAAAGTCCATAATATGAATCCAGTAATGAGGAACCATTACACAAATCCACATTAGAGACATTCTATATGTAACATTCTATATGGACTGTTCTCTTTAAAGATGCGAAATCTTTAAATATAAAAACTCAATAAATATTTAGATTATAGGAGACTAAGTTAATATGAAAACTGAATGCAGTGCATTAGTCTTGGATATTCATTTGATATAAGAATTATTACTAGGACCATTAACAGAATCTGAATAAAGTCTATGGATTAGAGAATAGCCTTGTATCATTGTTTTCATATTTTAGTAAGTTGGTATGTCTTAAAACATATTAGATGTGCTTTAAAATAAAATACTTGACACTGGCAAGGTGTAGGAAAATATTCTTTGTGCTTGCTAAGTGTTACATATTAACTATTAGAAAGTTATAATGTCTGTTGATAATAACTACAAGTGGGAGAGTGTTCATGTCATCATTGAGTTTGTTAAATATCTGCTTTTCAGATTCAACACTGCCCTTGCCCTGAGAGACACCAAAGGTATTTGATGGGGTCATTGCTTTCAATGGTTTTAACCCTTTAGGATGAAAGGATGCACATATAGATATTAAATATCAATGCAGAGTAGCATACAGTAAGTGCTGAATGAATGTTGCATCCATACCATACCACACCATATCATAATAATTTGGATAATGCAGTTAGATCAAGAAATGAGAGAACAAGTTGGACAAGGAGATAAAACTTGGCTTAGTGTGTCAGTTTAGTTCAGTCACTCAGTTGTGTCTGACTCTTTGCAACCCCATGGACTGCACAACAGGCTTCCCCATCCATCACTAACCCCCAGTGCTCCAAATCATGTCCACCGAGTTGGTGATGACATCCATCCATCTCATCCTCTGTTGTCCCTCCTCCTGGCTTCAGTCTTTCCCAGCATCAAGGTCTTTTCCAATAAGTCGGTTATTTGCATCAGGTGGCCAAAGTATTGGAGTTTCAGCTTCAGCATGTCTTTCCAATGAATATTCAGGACAGATTTCCTTTAGGATTGCCTGGTTTGATCTCCTTGCTGTCTAAGGGACTCTCAAGTATTTTCTCCAACACCACAATTCAAAAGCAAATTTTATTTTTAAACTTTACAATATTGTATTAGTTTTGCCAAATATCAAAATGAATCCGCCACAGGTATACCTGTGTTCCCCATCCTGAACCCTCCTCCCTCCTCCCTCCCCATACCCTCCCTCTGGGTCGTCCCAGTGCACCAGCCCCAAGCATCCAGTATCATGTATCGAACTTGGACTGGAGACTCGTTTCATACATGATATTATACATGTTTCAATGCTATTTTCCGAAATCTCCCCACCCTCTCCCTCTCCCACAGAGTCCATGAGACTGATCTATACATCAGTGTCTCTTTTGCTGTCTCGTCCACAGGGTTATTGTTACCATCTTTCTAAATTCCATATATATGCGTTAGTATACTGTATTGGTGTTTTTCTTTCTGGCTTACTTCACTCTGTATAATAGGTTCCAGTTTCATCCATCTCATTAGAACTGATTCAAATGTATTCTTTTTAATGGCTGAGTAATACTCCATTGTGTATATGTACCACAGCTTTCTTATCCATTCATCTGCTGATGGGCATCTAGGTTGCTTCCATGTCCTGGCTATTATAAACAGTGCTGCAATGAACATTGGGGTACACGTGTCTCTTTCCCTTCTGGTTTCCTCAGTGTGTATGCCCAGCAGTGGGATTGCTGGGTCATAAGGCAGTTCTATTTCCAGTTTTTTAAGGAATCTCCACACTGTTCTCCATAGTGGCTGCACCAGTTTGCATTCCCACCAACAGTGTAAGAGAGTTCCCTTTTCTCCACACCCTCTCCAGCATTTATTGCTTGTATACTTTTGGATCACAGCCATTCTGACTGGCGTGAAATGGTACCTCATAGTGGTTTTGATTTGCATTTCTCTGATAATGAGTGATGTTGAGCATCTTTTCATGTGTCTGTTAGCCATCTGTATGTCTTCTTTGGAGAAATGTCTGTTTAGTTCTTTGGCCCATTTTTTGATTGGGTCATTTATTTTTCTGGAGTTGAGCTGTAGGAGTTGCTTGTATATTTTTGAGATTAGTTGTTTGTCCGTTGCTTCATTTGCTATTATTTTCTCCCATTCTGAAGGCTGCCTTTTCACCTTGCTAATAGTTTCCTTTGTTGTGCAGAAGCTTTTAAATTTAATTAGGTCCCATTTGTTTATTTTTGCTTTTATTTCCAATATTCTGGGAGGTGGGTCATAGAGGATCCTGCTGTGATGTATGTCAGAGAGTGTTTTGCCTATGTTCTCCTCTAGGAATTTTATAGTTTCTGGTCTTATGTTGAGATCTTTAATCCATTTTGAGTTTATTTTTGTGTATGGTGTTAGAAACTAGAAAGTGTTCTAGTTTCATTCTTTTACAAGTGGTTGACCAGTTTTCCCAGCACCACTTGTTAAAGAGATTGGCTTTAATCCATTGTATATTCTTGCCTCCTTTGTCAAAGATAAGGTGTCCATATGTGTGTGGATTTATCTCTGGGCTTTCTATTTTGTTCCATTGATCAATATTTCTGTCTTTGTGCCAGTACCATACTGTCTTGATGACTGTGGCTTTGTAATAGAGCCTGAAGTCAGGTAGGTTGATTCCTCCAGTTCCATTCTTCTTTCTCAAGATAGCTTTGGCTATTCGAGGTTTTTTGTATTTCCATACAAATTGTGAAATTATTTGTTCTAGCTCTGTGAAGAATACCGTTGGTAGCTTGATAGGGATTGCATTGAATCTATAAATTGCTTTGGATAGTATACTCATTTTCACTATATTGATTCTTCCAATCCATGAATATGGTGTATTTCTCCATCTATTAGTGTCCTCTTTGATTTCTTTCACCAGTGTTTTATAGTTTTCTATATATAGGTCTTTAGTTTCTTTAGGTAGATATATTCCTAAGTATTTTATTCTTTCCGTTGCAATGGTGAATGAAATTGTTTCCTTAATTTCTCTTTCAGTTTTCTCATTATTAGTTTTCTCATTCCGTTGCATTATTAGAATGCAAGGGATTTCTGTGTGTTGATTTTATATCCTGCAACTTCCAACTCTCATATCCATACATGACTACTGGAGAAACCAGAGCTTTGACTAGAGGGACCTTTGTTGGCAAAGTAATGTCTCTGCTTTTTAATATGCTGTCTAGCTTGGTTATAGGTTTTCTTCGAAGGAACAAGTGTCTTTTAATTTCATGGCTGCATAGTGTGTAGAGTTAGCTAAATTACTTCTCTTTTCTGAGCTTGTTGCTGTTGTCCATCGATGGCCTTGTATAATAATAATACATGCTTCATAGTTTATTACCCTTTCTTGCCCACTGTGGTGCCCTCCATGAGGGCAAGTCCCACATCAGCCTTGGTCATTATTATATTGCTGCACTGTATCAAATTGAAAAATTATATATGCACTGCATGAATGAAATTTATGAGAATTAGAAGTGATATTTTAAAAAAGTTTGATGTCTTAACACCGAGGGTGAGAATCCTTATAAAATTAGGATATTCGAACCATAGCATGTGGTAGATAATAAGAATTATAATTCTATTTATTAAGAAATGTTATCATTACAATCATCAGACTCTGTCACCATATTTAGAAGTCTGGAAGAAAAGATGATGCTTCTAAACGTAGAAGAGAGGAGCCAATAGGCAGAAAGAATCTTATAAAAAAAAACTCCTAAGGAATGGTGACTTCTTTCCTTCCTTTCTCTGTTCCTCTCTCCCTTTGTCTCTCCCTCACCCCTCTCTATTTCTTTCCTTCTTTCTTTTTACTTGAAGAAAAAATTATATTGGAGTATAGTTGATTAACAGTGTTGTGTTAGTTTCAAGTGATTTGGTTATACATATATATGTCTGTTATTTTTCAGATTTGTTTCCCTTATTGGCTATTTCAGAATGTTTTGTATAGTTCCCTACACTATACAATAGGTTCTTGTTGGTTATCTATTTTATACGTAGAAGTGTGTACTTGTTAATCCCAAACTCCTAATTTATTCCTCCCCCTCCCCCCTTGTTAACCACAAGTTTGTTTTCTATGTCTGCGAGTCTATTTCTGTTTTGTATATAACTTCATGCATATCATTCATTTTTGGGGGGAGGGTTTCACATATGAGTGATATCATACAATATTTGTCTTTTTCTGTCTGACTTTACTTAGTATGACAATCTCTAGGTCCATTCATGTTGTTGCAAATGGCATTATTTCATTCTTTTTTTGGCCAAGTAATAATATTCCATTGAATGTATACATACCACATCTTCTTTATCCATTCACCTGTCGATGGACATTTAAGTTGCTTCCATGTCTTCACTGTTGTAAATGGTGCTGCTATGAATATTAAGGTGCTTTATCTTTTCAAATTATGATTTTTCTCCACATTTATGCCCAGGAGTGAGATTGCAGGATCATACATTAGGTCTGTTTTTACTTTTTCAAGGAACTACTGTACTGTTCTCCATAGTGGCTATACCAATTTACATTCCCACCAAAAGTGTAGGAGGATTCCCTTTTCTGCACACCCTGTCCAGAATTTATTATATGTAGGCATTTTGATGATGCCCATTCTGACTGTTGTGAGGTGATTTTGTAGCTTTGAGAAATTTGTATTTCTCTAATAATTACCAATGTTGAACATCTTTTCAGTGAAGAAGTAGACTGAGACGGTTTATCCAGTGTAGCAAAGGGAGTTAAAATTAGAGAGGTAGGTAGGAGGGAGCTGTCAAGTCTTAAATTCCAGTGTCAAGTTTGGAGATTGGATTTTATCCAGTGTCTAGTGAGGAAGCAGCAGAGGATGAGATGGTTAGAAAGCATCACTGACTCAGTGGACATGAACTTGACCAAACTCTAGGAGATAGTGGAGGACAGGGAAGCCTGGGTTGCTGCAGTCCATGGTTGGACGCAGCGAGTGAACGACAGGAGGTGTTGTTAGCATTGTGAAGAATTTAATAATTAAATAAAGAAGTTATCAGAGGTACATCTCATTATTTTAATATAGCTACACAGCTATTGACTATTAAATATATTCAAAATTTTGATATTTTGCCAGTGACAGTGACTTTTTATATAAAATTGTTGCTATTATAATTATCTTGCCAAAAACTGAGGTAAGTATGATAAAAAGTACAGCAGGCAAATCTTGAAAGTGGTTTACACTAGAGGCTATGGTGTGTTATGTGTGATCCCTGGCATCCTTTTATTTATTTTAATTGCAACTGAGGTGTTTGGGACATTTCTTCTGACCACTATATTAATGACTATCATAGTTAAGTTTACCTGGAAGCAATAGATATGCCCAAGGACACTTACTACTTTATAAAAAGTTCATCTCAGAGTGTTTTCTGGACACAATGAAACATTTGGGGTCTTGGTTAGGTCTCAAGAGTGTAGCAGAGTATAGTAAATGGACTTAGAAAATGCGGAATTGCTACATTTCAGATGGTTGCCATAAGTCATTTGTTACATGCTGACTGCATCCATAAAATACCTCAATTTTGTGCATTTCCTTAGGGAATGCCTTTCTTCCACATACAAATAAGAAAGAGATTGGTTTGGGAAGTTTGCAACAGATGATCAAGCAAGGTGGAAAATGCATGAAGGATGCAGAAACTGGGAACTCTTTATCATACAAATGCTTTCCCAGTCTTGCCTGTTTAGAAAGAGAAACTGACCAAACTCCAATCAGAATTTCCTATCTGTTATATTTCTAGGGACCTTATTGGCTTTCTTTGTGAATGGTGATTTGCAACTAAAATATGCAATTAGTTCATTTTTCTAAGCCCACAGAATTGTACAAGGTATCAATTATATAGCCAATGGAATAGTAGGACTGATTGCATATTTTGATGTGAAAATATTTAGGTTCCTTTCAAATTAGTGCTTCTGCCCGGGGTCCTGAAGTGTATGAGAGTCTGTGAGCACCATGTAAGAATGGAGTCTATTTCCACAGCCCTCTGAATCTCCTGAAAATAAGCTCCGACAGACTTCAAAGACAAAAGTTCTGGTGGCTCATCTGATTGTAGGATCCCCCAGGCTGGGGAGCCTGATGTAGGGCTCACAGCTGTTGCTTTTTGGGGAGAACCTCTACAATTATAATTACCCTCCCGTTTGTGGGTCACCCAGCCTGGGGTATGGGTTCGTCTATACTGCAACTCCACTCCTCTTACCTGTCTTGGGGTTCCTTCTTTATATCGCTCATTGTAGAAGATCTTTTCTCTCGATTCTGATCTTCTCAGCAATAGTTGCTCTGTAAATAGTTGTAATTTTGGTATACCTGTGAAAGGAGGTGAGCAGGGTCTTCCTACTCTGCCATCTGGGCCCATTTCCAATTTTGCATGCATCCTGTCCAACTCTTTGCAGCCTCATGGACTGTAGCTTGCCAGGCTCCTCTGTCCATGGGATTCTCAGGCAAGAATCCTGGAGTGGGTCCCCTCCAGGGTATCTTCCCAACCCAGGGATTGAACCTGTGTCTCCTGCATCTCTTGCATTGGCAGGCAGATTCTTTACCACTGTGCTACTTGGCAAGCCATTTCTAATTCTAATTCATTTCCTGGAAAATAATTAGCATTTAGTAAATTCATATTTTAATGTGCGTCTTCCTACTATGGGTAAAAGCTCATGGATATAGTTTAAAGACTACCTTATACTGAATTCCTCTGGAGATAGGGGAAAATGTTGTTGTTCCTGAGTTGCTAAGTCATGTCTGACTCTTTACAACCTCATGGACTACAGCATGCCAGTTCATAACTGTTTTCTATTTTAAAGATCTCCTTCAAGGAAGCCTGTTGAAGAGCGGCTCACGGTTGGAGGAGGAGGTGACAGTTCTCAAGAAGTGTATTTTTGGTTTGGTAGAGAATTATTGTCTTGTACAGGACTTAAATCTCAAGTCTGTAGTAGGTGGTATGTGACTTAAGAGCCTTAAGGGAGGTGATTTGTCACTAAATGTCAAGTGTAACTCTTTCAAAGGGACTAACAAGTGAAGTGGAAATATCATATTATGTGCCATCTTTTTTCAGAAGGATTCTAAATGAGCAGTTATTCTGAAGTGGAGTTGAAGGTTTAAGACTGGTTTTACCACTTATCTGGAATCTTGAAACATGCCACAGTGTTCATGGTTTCATTCCTTGGCAAGAGAATAATGAGGAAGCTTTGAGTTTTTACCTCTTTTGCAGAGACGATTTTCCAGGAAACTTGATTTTGCCAGTCCTGTTATTTTTGCGTCTGTCTTTATAGAAGTTACCATGGTGGCAGATGTCTGGAGAAAGTCCAGTAATTTGACTTTTATTACACATTATATTTATCTCTAAGGTAGTTTATCACTTTTTTATATCTTACGGGAAATTTGAGATTAAAGAAGCAATGGATTCCGTTTTCTTTTATTAGTTCACATTAGTAGTTGCACACGTATGCTGATGTTATCAATGATCATGTAACTAAATTATTTTACTGGTCTCATTAATGGTGTACAAGAGCCTGTAATTGTATAGAGTGCATAAAATGTATTGGTACATTTTGATCATTTTATTCAGCCTTGTGTTTGCTGTTGGAGTAAATGGATGTTAAAATTATATACTTCCAGTTGAGAAGGTATGGTGTTTTTACTGATTAAAACTGAATCATTTCTACTATCATCTCACAAATACCAGGAGTTCTACCAATAGAGGTACTATCATTTGCAGTATTCAGTGTTATTTTTTTTTAATGCAATTAGAGCAATAATAAATAGCATAACACTTCCTTTAAGGTGGGAGTAGTAGAGCCCATGAAAAACCACTGAGTATGATTTTTGTGGTAGATGAAAGGTGTCAAAGGCATCTCATAGTTTTGCCTTTTTTCCTCAGTGCACTTAGATTAAAGGTGTCAATTTATCTAAAGAATGTGTGCCCCAAAATTCATATGTTGAAACCTTAGCTCCAATGTGATGTTATTAGGACGTAGGACCTTTGGGAGGTAATAGGTCATGAGGGTGGAGCCCTCATGAATGAGGTTGCTGCTGCTGCTGCTAAGACACTTTAGTCGCGTCCAACTTTGTGCGACCACGTAGACGGCAGCCCACCAGGCTCCCCCGTCCCTGGGATTCTCCAGGCAAGAACACTGGAGTGGGTTGCCATTTCCTTCTCCAATGCATGAAAGTGAACAGTGAAAGTGAAGTCGCTCAGTCATGTCCGACTTTTAGCAACCCCGTGGATTGCAGCCTACCAGGCTCCTCCGTCCATGGGATTTTCCAGGCAGGAGTACTGGAGTGGGTTGCCATTGCCTTCTCCGATGAATGAGGTTAGTACTCTTATAAGAGGAGGCCAGAGAGCTAGATATCTCTTTTTTTTTTTTTTTTTTTTTTCTTTTGCTTTGTGATGACACAGCAAGACCACCACCATCTGTAAACCTAGTAGAGGTCTCTTCTCAAGAAGCCAACTGTACTGACACGATGATCTTAAACTTCCAACCTGCAGAGTTTTGAGAAACAAATGTTTGTTAAACCACTCACTATATTATGATTTGTTTTAGCAGTCCAAACAAAATATATACTAGCAATACCTCAGTTTTAAACCTACCACCTTTATGTATGCATTTTGGAGTTTTCCCTCTAATTCTTAGTGATTTGGCAATGAGTACTATTAAGAGAGAACAGATTATTTGAGAAATACACATGGGATGTTAGGAACACTGTGATCCCCTATTTTTTTTTTTAACACATATTGTTCACTAAGGGGGCTTGTATTATAAAGATCAGTAATCAGCCTGTGGTTAAATGAAACAACAAACAACATACGTTATAAGCGAAATTTCTTTTGCCTACTTTGGGACTCAGGCAAGATGATTAAGGTACAGAGAACCAAGATGGGAATAAAATCATTTTTTATTTTACACATATTATATTTTGAAAAAAAATAGTTTTACAATATTTTACATAGTTTATAACATTTGTTTACACACACACAGAAAAGCAATTTAAGGAAAAGGGAAAGCAGAATTAGCAAGATGATCTCTTTAAAGTATATGCTCAGGCAAATGAAAGAACAAATGCAGACAGTGGGCATAGATTTCCTATAATCCTGGCCCAGGTGCTGAGGCTATAAATTATATAAGTAGTCACATAACAAAGCAGCATGAAGCCCAGGTATGTTTACAAAGGACATTCACACCAGGCCCTGGCAACTTGAACCTAATTTCTACTGAGACCGGAATGACTGATGAAAGATGACTGCTGGCGGGTGTTATTTCTTTATCTTTAAAGAGTGACGTATTGTGCAGCAATGCAAGATATCCAGAAGCTACTCTGGGTAAGCAGGCCAGATCTTAGTTTTCTCTCCAGACTACTTGAAGCTTTGTGTGCAGACCTGGTTTATCAGCACCCCAAGCAGATTGGCCCCTGTAGGGCACTCATCTGATTGTGGCCAATGTAATCATTGCTTCCAGGGGATTGTGAAATTTGACAAGCCCTGTGGTATGTTGGTCATTACTGAAAGGGAGGGTTTCACTGCACTCTAACTTCATGGTTTCCATAATTTTTTCTGGTTCTTTTCAATCTATGTCTGAGCTGTTCTTCCCAGCCCTCTCATTTTTTCCTTTGTTTTCTCCTTTCCTTTTTTGTCTTCCTTTGCTTTCTTCCCCTCCCTCTCTTTCTCTCAGTCTCTGTCCCTCCCTTTTATCTTTCCTCTCTCCCTCCCTCCCTCTTTCTTTGATTCTTTCCTTTCTCTTTTCCTCTTCCCCTTCTCTTTCTCTTTCTTTTTCTTTTGAGAGAGAATAAGAGAAACTAAGGATTCTTTCTCAAGGGTAAAAAAGATTAATTAATGTTGTATTCTAGGCCTTCCCTGATAGCTCAGCTGGTAAAGAATCCACCTGCAATACAGGAGACCCTGGTTCGATTCCTGGGTCGGGAAGATCCTCTGGAGAAGGGATAGGCTACTCCTGTATTCTTGGGCTTCCCTGTGGCTCAGCTGGTAAAGAATCTGCCTGCAATGTGGGAGACCTGGGTTCGATCCCTGGGTTGGGAAGATCCCCTGGACAAGGGAAAGGCTACCCACTCCAGTATTCTGGCCTGGAGAATTCCATGGACTGTATGGTCCATGGGGTCGCAAAGAGTCGGACACAACTGAGAGACTTTCACTTTCACTACAAGTTTAGCACAAGAACACTCACCAAACAAAATTGATTAGCTTTAATACTATAACCATGCATCAGGACAGCAGTATGTTTTACTTCCCTTTGCCTGAAAATCCCTTGCTTAATTTGCTCTTATTTCAGTTTAACAATAAATCTCCATCTTGAACAACATTTTGCTGTCCACCCCACCTTCTTTTTCTTCTTAGACTGCACACTGAAGGTGATAGTTGTATATTACAATCAATTTTTTGAATATTTCACATGAGAATAATCACACATAACCATGAAATAAGCTAATTTTATTATTCTTATAGAGGAGAATCAGTTATGGTAGGTTCTTATTATTTAAGTTGAGCAGAACTAGAGGGCAATTATTTTTAGGAGCATGTAAATGCTAAAAGTGGAAATGATTCATATGTATTCATAAACATTAACAGTGTTTATAATATTGGCTAGTAAGGGCTGTATCAAAGTCTTGATTATGTTCATAAAGATATCAGAAGAAAAAGAAAATAGCCTTGTATTTGCATTTTTATACTTAGGCTGATCAGTATTCTCAATCATCATGTAGATTATGGAGTAATTTTACATTTTCTCTTTTGTATGAACTCTTATTTATATTTATAAGTATAGACTTCCTTTTCCTGTTTTCATGTCAAAGTAACTTACAGTCTCATTGTAATATAGCAAACAGAACTAACTCGGAGGCAAAACAATTTTCCTAATAAGGTATTAAGCAACACAACAAAACACATTTTACAAATTCTTCCAACTGTCGAGATTCTTGTAATGCATCAAAATGAGAAACCACAATTGTGTTATTAATTAAGAAGAATAAAGTTACATTTGCTGAAACATAACATACTTTAACATCTTCAGGAAGAATGTTTCAGGAAGGAATGACAGTAAATTTCAATTAGAAAATAAATACTACACTATACATTTAACCGTTATAAAATGAAATATATGTAGCTTGACTGCTACTTTATTGAATGCAACCATATGTTTGTATGTTTGCCTCATCATCAAGAGGATAACTGATTTCAGGAGGATGCTTCTGTGATTTAGTCAAGGGGTGTTGTATAAATGTAGATTTTCTATTCTAGAGCAAAGTTTGGAAAACAATTTCTTGATCTTCTATGAAATTGAAGGTAATAGTTTTGATAAGCATTGAGTTGGAAGTCACTGTGATTTTGATGTGTGTCGTAGGGGTTAATGCTTCATTCTCAAGCTATTCTATGTCTCTATGTAGATCACTTTTGGAAAGCTCAGATCTAAATACCTTGGAGTTTTATAACAAAATACCGCAGACTGGGTAGATTAAACAATAGAAATTTGTTTTCTCATGAGACTGGAGGATAAAAAGCCCAAGTGAAAGTGAAGGTCACTGAGTCCTGTCTGACTCTTTGAGGCCCCATGTACTGTAGCCCACTAGGCTCCTCAATCCATGAAATTTTCCAGGCAGGAATACTAGAGTAAGTTTCCATTCTTTTCTCTAGGGGATCTTTCCAACCCAGGGATTGAACTCAGGTCTCCTACATTGCAGGCAGATGATTCTTTACTGTTTGAACCACCAGGGAAGCAAAAAGCCCAAGAATAAGGATAAAGGTTCTTGCTTCATCCTCACATTAGGGGGGCAGGAAGTTATTGAAAGACAGGATTAATGAAAAAGTAGATTTAATTAGGGACACTGGGATTGGATAAACAAAATATGAGTCTGGCCAGTAACTCCCATGCCAGGTATTCTTTGCTGCTGCTGCTGCTGCTAAGTCGCTTCAGTCGTGTCCAACTCCGTGCGACCCCATAGACAGCAGCCCACCAGGCTCCCCCGTCCCTGGGATTCTCCAGGCAAGAACACTGGAATGGGTTGCCATTTCCTTCTCCAATACATGAAAGTGAAAAGTGAAGTGAAGTCGCTCAGTCGAGTCCAACTCTTCGCAACCCCATGGACTGCAGCCCACCAGGCCCCTCCATCCATGGGATTTTCCACGCAAGAGTACTGGAGTGGGTTGCCATTGCCTTCTCCAGGTATCCTCTAGTGACTCCTAATGTCACATAAAATAAAACCCACTCTGTTAGAATGAAGATTTTTATGCTCTCATTTTACCCTGTTCACTCTTTGCAACCTCCAACCACTTGCTCTTCTGTATGCTCTTTGAAGAACTCACACCTTTTTCCTGCCTTTGGGCCTAGAATATCCTTTACCTGATTTTTGTACAGCATCTTCCTTATCATTCAGGTTTTAACTCACATGTTACCTCCTCTGAAAAAGACTTGACAGCCATATCTAAATAGCTTATTCCTACTTTCTACCACTTACTGTTTCATCCCATTGCTTGGCACCATCACCCCTTTTCACAGCATTAACACTATTTTAAATTATGCTGTTTGATTATTTTTTCCTATCTTTCCCCTCCCCACCCATCTATGCTTGTCTTGAATAGAAGCTATATGAGAACAAGAGTCTTGTCTGTCTTGCTCACAGTATCCCCCCCAAGACCCAGAAAGTACCTGACACAGAATGGACACTTCATGCACATTCACTGAATAAAGACAATTTTAGAATTGCTTTTAAGGTCTATTACTACTGAATAAAATATATATTCAGATATATTTTTGGATGTCTCCCTCCTCTTTGAATGTGACCCCAGGCCTCCTTGGGACAATGAGGGTAGAGGACCCCCTGAAAAATAAAGTGTTGGAAATATATTTGTATTCCTTTATCTCAAACCGCTTATTGAAACCCAGGAGAGAAGCTTAAAACACAAATCCTATTCTTTTTCAAAGAAACACAGTCTCTAATACCTTTGTGAATGTGTCATCTGAGATTTCAGACTTAAATGAATAATTTTTAGCTGTTTCCTATTCTTATTTTCCAGATATGAAAATATTTTAAGAGAGAAACTATCCACATGCCTCAGCTTGAAAGTGCATTACTGATACAAAAATACTTGCAAAGCAGAGTAATAGATAAAAACTCCACAGAACTAGATTTTATTTGACAGTCCTGAGACTTTTTTCAATGACTGCACAAAAGCGTTAAATAGAAATGGCCTAGGGATAGGCGTTGAATCAATATGCACCAGTAAGTTTGTGAAATCAATTTTTTGCTCCTCAGATGCAGGAAAATTGATGTAACCGATGCTGTGTAACTCCTATTAATTGTCCACAGTGACAGAAAATTTATCAATTACTTATTGACTTCTTTTAGACTATGGGAAGATGCTATAGCTCCAAAGTGTATAATATAGAAACCTTCCCTAGCTGAATGAAGGTATAACTACAAATAAATCCAATTTTTAAATGTATACCTTTGTATTTGGTTTCACACCCATCTCTCTCTCTCCCACTCACATCTTGCCTCAGATGATGTTCTGCATCTTAGAGATGTCTGTCCATTAAGGTTTATGATAGAAACCTTGCTAATAACATTAGCAGTAAATATTTTCTGATACCGTGAGCTAAGCCTTGTGCTAATCAATAATCTCAGGGATTGGTACAATTGTCCCTTCAGGTAGTATCAGAAAAACAATTAGGATGTACACTAGGCTTCCCAGGTGGCGCTAGTGGTAAAGAACCCGTCTTCCAATGCAAGCGACATAAGAGAGACAGGGCGGGTTCAGTCCCTGGGTCTGAAAGGTCCCCTGGAGGAGAAAATGACAACCCACTCCAGTATTCTTGCCTGGAGAAGCCTATGGACAGAGAAGCCTGGCCGGTTGCAGTTCATGGGATTGCACAGAGTTGGACACGACTGAAGTGACTTAGCACACAGGATGTACTCTGCTATAAACCATGAAAATTTCAAAAACAGAAGCTCAAGCAGTTGAGTTGGGGAGAAGGAGCCTGGTGGACTACAGTTCATGGGCCTGAAAAAGAGTCAGACACAACTGAGCAACTAAACAACAACAGCAAAAAAACACAGTGTCCAGGGCAGATGCTTTTACTACACGGTGCGGTACGAAAGCCCTTGATCTTCCTACTTTGCCATCCCATCCATGATGTGTGATGTGCTTCATCATCCATGTAGGGCTCCTATTTCTCCAGGTGTGATGTCCGCATTCTAGATCCCCGATGGTTCAGTGGACAAAGAATTCTCCTGCAGTGCAGGAGACAGTGGGGCTGCAGGTTTGATCCCTGGGTTGGGAAGATCCCCTGGAGAAGGAAATGGCAACCCACTCAGTATTCTTGCCTGAAAAATCCCATGTATATGGGGTCGCAAAGAGTCAGACACAACTGAGCGAGTAAGTGTGCACGCACGTAGAGGGGAACCATGAAGAACACAGGTCCAGAATGAAATGCCAGCGGACCCTGGCCCTGTTTGAAAGACTTCATGGAAGCTCCTCTCAGGGACTCCTTTTTACTTCTCAGTGACTAAAGCTAACTTAGGGAAAGCCAAACATTAACTTGGCATATTGATGCCCCAAACTAATTGCCCTTGATAGCTAAAGACAAGGAGAGAACAGATAATGAGTAGGTAATTTATAGCGTCTGCCTCTGAGACTGACACTAGGTACTAAGTGACTTGCCAGAGTCATAAGACAAAGGAAAGGAAGGCAGACAGTGCTTTGAGGACCCTCTCTCTGCGGTTTAAGGAATAATGGTTCTGTTGGTGTTTGCTTTGTGATTTGAACATGAAGCTGCTTGACAAAAAGTATGAGAATTGTTGATTTCAAACACTCTTTGGGATAGACAAATTTTACATATTTGTTATTGATCAGGATAGAAGTAAAATACCTTAAAACACTGGTAACAGGCCCCAAATTAGAAATGAAACTCATGAATTTAATACTGTATCTTGTTCTACTCTAGGTATTCATTTTTTTCCCACTGTAATGTGCACAGGTATGGCAAATATGGTTATGTAGTCTTTCTTTTCCAGTCTTTAAAAATACATGCAGTTTAATGAAATGGGCTACATTTAATTTCTAAACATTTTCCATGTTTCACTTTTTAACTGAAAAGAAATAATTGTCAAAACATTAAAAACAATCTAAAATTCTAAAATAGAAGACACATTAATAGAGTCACGATGGTTTTCCTGTGCAGAGGGGATTAGCTGGGTTGAGGGAGCTTAAATGTCTAGTTTAAGGTTACTTTGGTAATAAATCAATAGAACAAGTTTTGACCTAAAATCCATGTATTTTTCTTTTCATTAGATTTGTTAGAATTTATTAACCTCATTTTTTTAAAAAAGCTTACTGTTTCCTTACTGTTTCTGCCATTTTTTAGAGTGTTTAATATGTTATTCTTTGTGAGGAGCTCAATTAATGTTCAGTTCAATCACTCAGTCATGTCCAACTCTTTACGACCCTATGGACTGCAGCATGCCAGGCTTTTCTAACCATCGCCAACTCCCAGAGCCTGTTCAAACTCATGTTCATCAAGATGGTGATGCCATCCAACAATCTTATCCTCTGCCACCCCCTTCTCCTGCTTTCAGTTTTTCTCAAAATCAGGATCTTTTCCAGTGAGTCAGTTCTTCATATCAGGTGGCCAAAGTATTGGAACTTCAGCTTCAGCATCAGTCCTTCTAATGAATATTCAGGACTGATTTCCTTTAGGATTGACTGGTTGGATCTCCTTGCAGTCCAAGGGCCTCTCAAGAGTCTTCTCCAACACCACAGTTCAAAAGCATCAGTTCTTTGGCGCTTGGCTTTCTTTATGGTCCAACTCTCACATCCTTACATTACTACTGGAAAAACCATAGCTTTGACTAGAAGGACCTTTGTCGACAAAGTAATGTCTCTGCTTTTTAATGTGCTTTCTAGGGTGGTTATAGCTTTTCTTCCAAGGAGCAAGTATCTTTTAATTTCATGGCTGTAGTCACCATCTGCAGTGATTTTGGAGCCCTAAAAACAAAGTCTGTCACTATTTCCGTTGTTTCCCCATCTATTTGCCATGAAGTGATGGGACTTTATGCCATGATATCAGTTTTGTGAATGTTGAGTTTTAAGCCAACTTTTTCACTCTCCTCTTTCACTTTCATCCAAAGGCTCTTTAGTTCTTCTTTGCTTTCTGCCACAAGGGTGATGTCATTTGCATATCTGAGATTATTGGTATTTCTCTCTTGACTCCAGGGAGAATCCACCTTGATTCCAGCTTGTGTTTCATCCAGCCCAGCATTTCACATAATATACTCTGCATATAACTTAAATAAGCAGGGTGACAATTTGCAGCCTTGATGTACTCCTTTCCCAATGTGGAACCAGTCTACTGTTCCATGTCCAGTTCTAATAAAACTGTTGCTTCTTGACCTGCATATGTATTTGTCAGGAGGAGGGTAAGGTGGTCTGGTATTCCCATTTCTTTAACAATTTTCCACTGTTCTTTGTGATCCACATAGTCAAAAGTTTTGGTGTAGTCAATAAAGCAGAAGTAGATGTTTTTCTGGAATTCTCTATTTTTCTGTGATGCAACAGATGTTGGCAATTTGAACTCTGATTCTTCTGCCCTTTCTAAATCCAGCTTGAACATCTGGAAATTCTCAGTTCACATACTGTTGAAACCTAGTTTGGAGAATTTTGAGCATTAATTGCTAGCATGTGAGATGAATGCAATTGTATGGTAGTTTGAGCATTCTTTGGCATTGCCTTTCTTTGGGATTGGAATGAAAACTGACCTTTTCCAGTCCTGTGGCCACTGCTGAGTTGTCCAAATTTGCTGGCATATTGAGTGCAGCACTTTCACAGCATCATCTTTTAGAATTTGCTATAGCTCAACTGGAAATCCATCACCTCCACTAGCTTTGTTCGTATTGATGGTTCCTAAGGCCCACTTGACTCCACACTCCAGGATGTCTGGCTCTATGTGAGTGATCACACCATTGTGGTTATCTGGGTCATTAAGATCTTTTTTGTATAGTTCTTCTGTGTGTTCTTGCCACCTCTTCTTAATATCTTCTACTTCTGTTAGGTCCATACCATTTCTGTCCTTTATTGTGCCCATCTTTGCATGAAATGTTCCCTTGATGTCTCTAATTTTATTGAAGAGATTTCTAGTCTTTCCCATTCTGTTGTTTTCCTTATTTCTTTGTATTGATCACTGAGGAAGGCTTTCTTATCTCTCCTTGCAATTCTTTGGAACTCTGTATTCAGGTGGATATATCTTTTACTTTTCTCCTTTTCCTTTTGCTTCTCTTCGTTTCTCAGCTATTTGTAAGGCCTTCTCAGACAACCATTTTGCCTTTTTGCATTTCTTTTTCTTGGGGATGGTTTTGATCACTGCCTCCTGTCCAGTGTCAAGAACCTCCATAGTTCTTCAGGCCATCTGTCTGTCAGATCTAATCCCTTGAATGTATTTGTCACTTCCATTGTATAATTGTAAGGGATTTGATTTAGGTCATACCTGAATGGTCTAGTGGTTTTCCCTACTTTATTCAATTTAAGTCTAAATTTGGCATGAGGAGTTCATGATCTGAGCCATAGTCAGCTCCTGGTCTTGATTTTGCTGACTGCATAGAGCTCTTCCATCTTCAACTGCAAAGAATATTTTTTATTTCTGCAAATAATTCTGCAAAGAATTAATTAGCATTAGTTTAATAAATAAAAAAATCCAGTCTGGTTATTGTTGTTATATAGGAGATACATGCATGTATGTATCTCATGCTGTGTTACACTCTTAAAAATTATAACCAGTTAATTTGAGATAGGATACATTTATCCTACAGTTCACTCATTTTAAATTATACAGTTCAACATATATTCATAGATTTGTACAGCCTTCACTACTGTCAGGTTTCAAAACACTTTCATCACTTCAAAAAGTAATTTTGTTTCAATTAGCAGTCATTCTTTATTCTTGGATTCCCCCTCCTCCTTCCTGGGCAACTGCTAATCTTTCTACTTCTGTAATTGTGCCTGTTTTGGACATTTCGTAGAAGGGAGTCATATGCGATCTTGTGTAACAGGCTTCTTTCACTTAGTATGTAAGTTTCATCCCAGTTGTAGCATGTATCAGCACTTCATTCACTTTATGGCCTAATAATATTCCATTGTATGTATGTATGTGTATATGTATATATATATATACCACATTTTATTTATCCTCAGTTGATGGACATTTTGGTTGTTTTTACTTATGGGGAGTAGTATATATGAGTATTATGAATAATACACTCACGTACAAGTTTTTTTATGGATGCATGTTTTTATCTCTCTCGATTTTATACCTTGGAGTGGAATTGCTGGAGCATATGGTAACTTTACATTCAACTTTTTGAAAAAACCGCCAGGTTGTTTTCCAAAGTCCCTGCACTGTTATGTATTTCAATAAATACTTTAAGAGGGTTCAATTTACCATTGTTTTAATGCTATTTATTATTTATATGTACTTTCCTACAAACACTGTATAAATTTAGAGGAAAGTATTCCTGATACAGTTTTCAAAGAAGGAAAATCCATTCTCCTTGGAAAAAAGTCCAGATTGGTCAGGAGAAGATTCTGATGAATGAGATCAGTTAATGAGATCAGGAATGACTGGAATCTCCCAAAGAGGGTATGAGAAAGGGCACTGTGAAATGCCCAAAGACATGCTTAAATAACTGAGGACAAGGATTCATACATGAAGACTGTGGTGTTTTCAAGCTCTCAAGAGAGGTAGAGTTTGGTTTAGTTACTTTATGTCAGAAAATTCCCAATGAAATAAACACCTTGAAATTTTGTAGTATTTTTTTAATAGCCATGAACAAGTCGAGAAATATTATTGGTTGTTGAAGTTGAGCAGAAATGGGATCTACAAATTTACATTTAGTGAAAGACTCCGAGTTTGCCCTATAAAATCTCAGCATTTTAATCAGGGTTGTATGAAAATTTCCTGGAGAGAATATGCAAATTAAAATTCATTTTCAAGATTTGTTGTTGGAAGCTTGACCGATTGGATTAACGTAGAAGGTGTTGGAAAAAATGGCATTTGAAGTTCAAAATGGCAGAATGTAGGCACATAGCATCTTTAGTGAAAGCCTGCTGCTGCTGCTGCTAAGTCACTTCAGTCGTGTCCGACTCTGTGCGACCCCATAGACGGAAGTCCACCAGGCTCCCCCGTCTCTGGCATTCTCCAGGCAAGAACACTGGAGTGGGTTGCCATTTCCTTCTTCTACCAGGAAGGAAAAACTATCTCAAAATGCACTGAGATCTATCCTTGACCAAGCTGTATGTTTGGATTCTTTGAAGTTTGAGATGTTATAAGGTTAATTTTTTGCTGCAAGAAAGAGAAGTGTAGCAGCAATGACAAAAATAGAGAATTAATAATGATCTCAAAATAAATTTTTAATATTTAAACAGGTACTATGGGATAGTGTTTATGTTTATCTATAAATATTATGTCATTCTATGCTAAAGGTAAATTCCTCCTATGGAATATATATGTTTTCAGGAGAAAGTTTCCTTAATAAGCAAAGAACAAAGTTTTACTTTGTTGTTATTTTTGCAATCTTGTTACCCATCTTCCTGCTGGACTTATTTATAAGTTCATGTAGTGACTTTTGTAATAATTTGTTACTTAAATTAGAAAATACCCTTTTCCTCTCCTTTGTTTGCTTAAAAGACATCTCCCTCTTCTTTTTTCTTTCATCAGAAGACAATTAAGATATTGTTCATCATTTTATGTCTACCTATCCTTCCTCTTTTTATCTATGGCCTCTTTTGAATACTCCTTTGAGGCACTAAATCCATTTAATACCTTTGCTATGAATGCACACTAACACCTTGTTAAGTCAGACCATTAAGCTTTTATCATTTGCCAATTTTTCATGCCTTCTAGTGTATATAGGCTAAATTTCACAAACTGATTGAAAAGTAATCCTTAGTAATTAGATATTAATATCTAAGTAATCCTTAGATATTACTAAAAGTAATTATTAAAAAATAATTATTGCTAAAAGTAATTATTAAAAAAGTAATCCTTAGATATTAATGGTAGCAAATTATATCTATGACACTCTTGTATAACAGTAGAAATCATCAGCACTTAAGCTTGAGGTACAGGATATATAATATATTCAGAAGAAATTAAAAACAGGTATTTCAATGCACAGTTCATTGGTGATGAAAGAAATTCATAATGTATGTAGAAATAATTGATTAAATTCGTACTTAGAGGAGAGATGGAGATGGAGTTAAATGTGAGTTACTTAGGAGAAAATCCTTTTATTTAAAAGTCTTGGGAATACCAAATAAAAAGCAGAGTCAGTAATTTAAAAATAGCATCAATAATAGATGCACTGCATAAAAGGAAAGTGGCCAAATCAAGTCCAGTTATGAGATGTTTCAAAGTGAATAGAGCTACATATGGGTGCAAAAGTACACATGTGGATGTCAATAATGGTTTCAATGAAATGTTGTGTTGTGGGTCTGTTCTCATGTGTTTGGGGATTATATATGTGAAATGAAAGCCACCGAAAAAATTAAATATGTAATTTTCCCATAGGACTCCTCAAAAATGTTTTTGGATAAGAAGTTCTGTAGCTCTTGATGTAATTTATATTTATATTCTATTATTCGTATACTGTCTTAAGAAATTACTTTTAGTAATCTATATAATGAAATTATAAAGTTATTCCAAAATAAATCGCTGGCCATTTTGGATGGTAATAAGGGATAAGTTAAGATCCCTGTGCAATGTATGGAATTCTTAGAAGTTTTTCTGATTTATTTTTACTTTTTAGGTCCATTTAACTACTGTGGTAAGTGATAGTACTTTTGCTCTTTCATTTCAGAAAATAATATATATTTAACCCTATCATTTTATGTTTATATGGGTTTATATGTAGCTTATCATACAAACCACATCACTTTTTAAGAGTAAAATGGGAAAGGCACTATTAATAATTAAGACAAAAATACATATAGAGTAGGACTTTACGCAAATAAAGATATATAGTCACTTTCTGTATATAAATGTGAGTCATAACAAAATTTCATATTTAACTTGATTTATCCAAACTAAAAACCACCAAAATGCTCACCAGCTGTGGAATGGATAAATAAGTAGTTATATAATAGACCACCTGTATTTATAGAATGCTGTATGTATACAATGGAGCTCTATATAACAAGGAAAAACAATGGAGCACTACTATGTGTAACAGCGTGGATGAAACAAACATAGATTGAAGTGAGGAGGCCAATATTCAAAATGGATGAAACTAATATTTAATAAAGTGAGCATAATACTCTTAAGAGTATTAATAAAACAAGAGGACCCCTGATGTTCCAGAAATATTGATCTGTTTGGTACATACATATTTATACATGTATATAATTCATTGTCTGATGACTTGGGCACTATACTGAATTAAATAAATGAACAAAAAAGCAGAAACAGATGCATAGATACAGAAAACAAACAGATGGTTCCCAGAGAGGTGGTTGGTGAGGGGATTAGTGAAATAGGTGAGGGAAATTAAGAAGTACCAATTTTCAGTTGCAAAATAAATGAATCACAGGATGAAATGTACAGTGTGGAGAGCTTAGTCAATAATACTGTAATATCTTTGTATGGTGACAGATGGTAACTAGACTTATCCTGGTGATCATTTGTAATATATAGAAATACTAAATCACTTATATTGTACACCAGGAACTAACATAATATTGTAGGTTAATTACACTTTAAAAACCAACCAACTTACAAACTCACAGAGAAAGAGATCAGATTTGTGATTATTAGAATTGGGAGGAGGGGGAATTGGATGAAGGTATTCAAAAGGTATGAACTTGCAGTTATGAGATAATTATTAGGGATGTAATGTACAACATGATTAATTAACACTGCTGTAGGTTGTATAGGAAGGTTAAGAGAGTAAATTCTAAGAGTTCTCATCACAAGGAAAAACATATTTTTTTTTCTTTTATATCTATTTGAGATGATGGATGTTCATTGAGTTACTTGTGGTAATCACTTCATGATGTATGTAGGTCATACATACAGTACTTTAAACTTATACAGCACTGTATGTCAATTATATCTCAATAGAACTTGAAGAATAAAACAAAACATAATGTTAAACAAATATAGAGAAGTAATGGTAGTCCTAGGCATACAAAACACTGTTATCAGACGAAGGTAAACAAATGCTAGTCAGACAAAAAAAGAAAAAGAAAAATGAATATGCTTACTGCCTGGCTCTCTGTCATGTCTAATCTCCTTGTGATACCACCCAGAGGTACCTTGCCAGCTAATCTTAAACTTCTGGAGTCAAAGATGCTTCCTCTTCTTCATTTAATTGAGTTTTGTTCTTTCCCATATTTATGGATTTGCTCATGCTGAACTGTTACTTAAATACCCTTTCCTTTAATAACTCCCTATCAAAATCTTCCTCTTTCTTCAAAACCCATCAAAAGCTTTGTATGAGTCTCCCTTAGGCACACTTGGAGGGCTTGCCTCTGTTTTGCATTTTATAGCCAGCTTTGGCCCATATTTCTTTTTTCCAGTTTTTACATCCTTCATTGAGCCTTAGGCTTGGAGAAGAGAATATGTTGGTGCCTGAAACCAAAGCTTTGTTCTAGAAAAAACCATCCCATAATTTCTCAGATATTGGTCCTTTTCATAGTGTGACTTCCAATGAAGGTGTTTTGTATCCCTATCAAAAGTCCTTCTTTTAGACTAAAACTCCTTTTAGATGAGAAAAAGAGAAGAGGGGAGGGCATATCTTATTCATCTCTACATTGCCCATAATGCCTCAGCAACAGTAAAAATAGATAATAAATGCAGTGAATTGAAATAAATTCATTTGGTTGAATTGCTTGAAAATTTTATGTGGGGAAAATATAATGGATTTCACAATTTGGCTAACAATAGGTGGCTGATAAAATTAGTGCCTTTAATAACTCAAGTTCATTGTAGAGGAAATACACCACCTATAATTTTAGCTTTTCCCCAATAAGATGACTTCCCAAGGTTTCAGCAAAGCCTGTGCGAATTAAGTTAATGTGGTGCAAATGATTTCTGCTTCCACCAGTTTTAAACATGATTCCTCTTACTATTGGAGGTATACTTTTGTATTCCATAATACTTTCTTTCCACATGTCCATGTACTATTCTGGAAGTGAGTATATCTTGTGCCAGATTCACTCTGAATTAGATTCAAGTCACAGAACACTCTTGGGGGGTTAATTTATAAATTTCAAATTAGATGGACTCTTAGGTCTTCCCTTGTATTATCATTTATCTTCAGCTGTTATTGAGATTTGTATTAGTATACATCAAAGATGATCTGTCAGATACAATTAGATTCTACTCTATTATGCAATGCTTCAGACTTTCTTAATATTTTATACTCAGTGTTATATTTAGACAGAATCCCAAGTTCAGTGTATGTAAAAACTCACATATAAATATGTGACATTAAAAATAAGAACAGGTATACTTGCACATTTGATTCAATATACAAATCATTTAATGAACCAAGTAAATAAAATTCATAGTTCCTTTTTTTTGTTTTGTAGATACAGTTATTCAGCATGTTTTATGATAAAATATAATCATGAAATCATCTTTATCTGAGAGTTTTATGTTCTTCCCTTATAGAAATTATTCTACTTTTTAAACAAGTAAGTAAATGAAAATTCACAAAGAATACTTACTGTAAACTGTGAAGTCCCTTTCAGTAGACATATGACAACAAAAAGTGTATAACCATCTATTAGAGAAGCTATTCAGATAGTTGCTACATTGAATAAGAGGTTGGTCTTGAGGGTCTCTTAGAATACTTACAACTTGATGTATTTGAGAAGAAAACAGGTGTCACAGAATTGAGATTTTTTTTAAAAAGAATGGTGTATGTTGAGTAGTACACTTCTATTAATAAAAGCCCCAGTTTATTGAGCACATAACTATTTTCACTTGCTAAATAGATTTAAATTACTCTGTGATGATCATCATAAAATAAATACCAAGTTTACATTTTCCCCCAAATTATATTAAATTAAGTTGACTTCCAAAATTGGCCTGAATTCCAATATCAGCCATTTTCCATTGGTAATCTCTTTTCTATCTTGTGCAGTGCATGAATATGAAAAGAGTCTTGGTTTTTAAATCCACATTTGACAGTTTGGACTATTATTTTCCCTGGGCCCATGTGGGCATTTAATGGTGGCCATCGCTATTGGTGCACGTCTACCTGTAGGATAGACATGTCTGAGGGCCTTCACTGAGATGCTAAGACTAGATAGTGCGGTTTTCATTTTCACCCCAAACTTGTGCCTGCTACCTTAAGAACATGGCTTTTGTCTGGTTCAGAGCTCCTCTGTTTACACTATCAAATTCCACTATATCCAACACATCCGAAACCTCTATTCTCTCACCTTTGATTACCCAAGTGAACGTTCCATCACCATAGACTTAAAGGCCTGTTAGGGTTTGACATCTTGGCTTTTAAAAACAACTTTAAAAACAACTCATTCCATTTAGGCTGCCACAGATCAGCTGTTTCACACTCAGCCTTAAATGTTTCTCCTCTGACTCAGACAATTGCCCCTGTGGGGATCAGACCTTTGCTTCAGTTCCCCCACCCACGGAGGGCAGGTCCAGTCCTGCTAACACTCCTGGCTTTCCCCCGAGTTCTTTCATTCTCCTGAGTTTTGCATGGGTCTATGTATTCTTTTCCTCTGCAGACAGGTACTCTCAGCTGGTGTTCTGCATGCACTTCTGTGTCTGAAAGTGTATTCCTGATGTAGCTGTGGAGAGAAACGTACTTCCCGTTCACCTACTCCTCTGCCGTCTTGTTCTCCTGACTAAAGGTTTATCAATTTTGTTTGTCTTTTCAGAGAACCAGCTTTTAATTTCCTTGGCTTCTTTTTGTTGTTGTTGTTTTCTTGATTTCTATTTCATTTATTCCTGCTCTCATCTTTATGATTTGTTCCCTTCTACTCACTTTGGTTTTTTTTCCCCCCTTACTTTGGGTTTTGTTTGTTCTTCTGAATCTAGTTGCTTTATGTAAAAAGCAATACTTTTAGTGGGGTGATGGAAACCTGCTTTAGAACTGTAGTAAGTTCAGAAAAAATCAAGGTGACTTTTAGTTTTATCTGGTTTACATTCAGAATGAGAACACCTTATTTGAATCCTTTGGAAAAAAAATGTATGTTTCTACAACCAAGTGTTTTGCAGAACTAAACAGAAGGCTGCCATTAGAAAATAGTCATTATTTTTTGAGCCACTGAAATCTTAACATATCAGCATCTTTGAGGTGTAGGACCATTGGAAAGTTTTTCAGATTCTTCATTTAAAAAATGGTTGAGCATGAGAGGAAACCAGATGGGCTTCATATAGTCTACCCTTTGGATGTCATAGATACTAAAAATTAAACATTACTATCAAACTTCAGAGACATTACTTTGCTGACAAAGGTCCATCTATTCAAAACTATGGTTTTTCCAGTAGTCATGTATGAATGTGAAAGTCAGACCATAAAGAAAGCTGAGTGCCAAAGAATTGATGCTTATGAACTGTGATGTTGGAGAATACTCTTGAGAGTCTCTTGCACTGCAAGGAGATCTGACCAGTCCGTCCTAAAGGAAATCAGTCCTGAATATTCATTGAAAGGACTGATACTGAAGCTGAAACTCCAATACTTTGGCTACTTGCTGTGAAGAACTGAGTCACTGGAAAACACACTGATGCTAGGAAAGATTGAAGGTAGGAGGAGAAGGGAATGACAGAGAATGAGATGTTTGGATGGCATCACCGTCTCAATGGACATGAGTTTGGGCAAACTCTGGGAGTTGCTGATGAACAGGGAGGCCTGGTGTACTGCAGTCCATGGGATTGCAAAGAGTTGGACATGACTGAGTAACTGAACTGATCTATTTGTGATTCTGATGCTTGAAGAACTCCACTTCTATGAAATATGAGGCCTTGAGAGCAAAGTTGTGTAAACAACAGAGATAGTACAAAGGAAATTAGCATAGATGTGGTCCCTATTAATACCACATGTGTAAACTCATGTGTAAAGAAAAATTTGAACTTGATTTTTTTTTCCCTTCTCAACTGAAGAAATAAGAAATGGATGATTCAGTGGGGAAATGATTGTGCATTTCAGCAGTCTGCCTCCATGAGAAATTTGTAAGGTCTAACAGAATGTCATAGCATTGTTGTAGCTGAGAAAAAAATATTAAAGAAATATGTTACTATTAAAAAATAAATAAATAAATAAAAACAACTTTAAAAAAATACCCTTGAAGATTAAGGAAAACCTAAAACTTGGGGATGGAGGTCTGAATACCCTCCTGTATACTGGAGGGAAAAGGGAAAAAAAGGTGGTTTACACAATCTATTTTGTTTCTGCTAAATCTATAGTAGCAAGAAATAATTTCTTAACAGATTATCCCACTGAATGAACTTCTTAAGAAAATTTCTGTTATACTTCACAGATACTGAATTAGATACTTACAACAATATTACAACATAGCAGTTTGTCCCATTTCATAGATGCAGAAGCTGAGGCTTAATAAAGAGAAGCAACAGTTCAAAGTCCACACAGCTAATAGGCAGGGCAACCATGATTTAAGATCTAGTCTATCTGATTGGAAAGCTTGTGTGCATAGTCACGAGAGCATATGCCATCTATAGTGTCAGTATCCTAGTCAGAAACAATTCGCCCAGAATATCCTGAACAACTGAAGTTTGTAAATTTTTTCCCTTATGTGAACATAAAAGTAAAGTAATGAACACATTTGAAATAATATAGCATGATTTATATCAGAGTCAACTCCAAGTTCAGTTAATTCATAAAAATTAGTAAATGGGTGACTTGTCAGAAGTGTCTTGACATTTTACTCTATTTACAGGGTAGCAAGTTACCTTGCAATAGTATCATGGGTGTTTGCAGAAGACAGAGAGTGCAACCTAAAATGGTTCTTCTAGTTTCGTGAACACACACACACAGTGGGTTTTCTTTACAAGACAGAACCTCTGAACTAAACCACATCTTTCATAATGGGCAATAAAACTTTACTGTCCTTCACAGACAAGGATGGTTTCTCTATCTTCCAAAGATGTTCACTGTCCAAAAGTCTTTGACATGATTAGTTTAGAATGATAGATCAGTTAGTGTCTTGCTTATAAGAAGTACAGAGACATAAGAGATCCATGGAGAATGACCTCCCAATGTTACCACCTAGAATGAATAAATTGAAATTTTTTTTTAAATAAGTATTCAATTTGGTGCGAAATCTTAGTTTTCTGAATTGAAATAACTGGTTGCTTTGGAGTTGTGTGGACACTGCCTAATTATTGTCTGTTTGGTAAAGCATACACTTGTTTGAGCAAAAATTCACAATTGTAGATCCCTGCAAATATCCTTTAAGTAAAATAAGTGATGAGATTTGGGTGCATGGCAAGTTGCCTTAGTCGTGTTCGACTCTTTGTGACCCTATGGACTGTAGCCCGCCAGGCTCCTCTGTCTGTGAGATTCTCCAGGAAAGAATACTGAGTGGGTTGCCATACCCTCCTCAAGGGGATCTTCCCAACCCAGGGATCAAACCTGCATCTCTTCATCTTCTGCATTGGCAGGTGGTTCTTTACCACTAGTGCCATCTAGGAGGCCCTGAGGTTTGGATATAAGGCAGCTATTAAATGCACTCAATGTTGGAGGCACAAGCCTGAAAGCTGAAGATTGTGGTGAAGTGGACTCGTACATTCCGTTTAAAGGCAGCAGTGACTTAGGTTGATTAGCTGTTTCCAGATTTTCCAGTTATTTATGAGAAGTCAGAACCAGTGTGTATATAAACCTTGATTTTTCAAAGTGGGCAACTTAATAATTTCAATGACTTCAGCAAAAATAGTAACAAAAATAGTATAAATATAATTTTATATATAAAATAAATATATACATACATTATATGTGGATATATGTTTTATATGATGTATATTTCATAAAAATGTGTACAGGTTAGATTTACCCTGTAGATTCCTGTAGTTTTTATCCTCTGATTTAGCGTTTAACTAAGGGCTTCCCTTGTGGTTCAGCTGGTAAGGAATCTGCCTGCAATGCAGGAGACCTGGGTTCAATCCCTGGGTTGGGAAGGTCCCCTGGAGAAGGGAAAGGCTACCCACTCCAGTATTCTGGCCTGGAGAATTCCATGGACTGTATAGTCAATGGGGTTGCAAAGAGTCGGACACGACTGAGCAACTTTCACTTCACTTCACAAGAGGAGAAACAGAAGAAGAATGGAACACAGTTCCTGGGTCTCCTAGGTCTTAGAACATTCATATGATTTAATGGGATTACAAATAATTCAAGTAGATTGAATGTTCCTAGAGATAAGAATTTTAATTCCTACTATTCATTAATTTTCATTCTTTTTGAGCAATACTATAAAAAGGACCCATATGTATATTTTTCCTGTAGTGTTTGAATAACTATAGCTTAAAAAATACTGAATGCTGCAACACTTCTTAAAAAAAATAAAGATCATCTTTTGTTGCCATGCTATTTTTTCCTCCATTTTTTTGACATCCATCAGCTACATATGTTTCTCACAGTGGTCTGTATTTGAGAAGTCAAATTCAAACCACTGGTTAAAAATGACAAGGCATCTAAAAGAATGGATCAGTTTTGACTTATCCAAGTGATTTCACTGAGCTGTCAGGATTAGCCTTCTTCCACTGCAATTTAAATAGTACCCGAGAGAGAAACCATGTTATTTTAGGAAGAAGAAGGATGTTGTTCATAATGGAGAATGTGATGGAGGTAAGGTCCTATGTGTATAAAGATTTTTTTAAGGAGAACGCACATTGTTAAAAAGCCTCATATTAAACAAAACCCTCATATTGCTTTTATGTTGTTTACATATATATATGTATTTTATATATATAAAGTGCATACAGTATAAACTATATATTTGATTATAATTTTGTATAATTTAATATTGCATATTAAATTTTATATAGAAGAACAAAATTTAAAAATGTACAGAGTGATCCTAGGAAAAGTATCTTCATAAATGTGAAAGTTATGGTTGCAATTTGAAAGCATGGAATTTTCTGTCAAAGACATACATATTGGAAAAATAAGGAGGAAAGCAAAAGTCAGAAATTTTACTGGGAAGGCTGAGACTTGAATTCTTGTTCCAATTTTGTTTCCAGTTTGCTATTAGGCCTTGGGAAAGGCATTTCAATTGTTTAGATATCAACATGTACAATGAATGAGTAGGTTGAACTGTCAATTTGCTTGACAGTTGGGTAGTTGAAATCTCTTATTACTTTTATGTTGATGCCTCTCAGAATGCAGAGTGAAAACAATTCTTGGGCATCTACCAAGATGAACTGGAAAGAAACTGTAGAGATTTCAAGGAATTGTCTACTGCATGGGATATAATTGTTTCGAGGATATATCTTATTTGATCCATTAAGGTGTTCAATTTTTAAAAATTATTTGATAAGATTTTAAAATTAGTAGATTTCATATGAAAAACAAAGTTTCTGGGTTCTTTTTAAAAAAATTGGCAAAATTGTGTCCATATTTCTGTCTGCTAAGCATTTAGTTCAGTTCAGTTCAGTACAGTCGCTCAGTCATGTCCGACTCTTTGTGACTCCATGAACCACAGCACGCCAGATCTCCCTGTCCATCACCAACTCCCAGAGTCCACCCAAACCCATGTCCATTGAGTCAGTGATGCCATCCAACCATCTCATCCTCTTTTGTCCCCTTCTCCTCCTGCCCTCAGTCCTTCCCAGCATCAGTGTCTTTTCAAATGAAGCAGCTCTTCGCACCAGGTGGCCAAAGTATTGGAGTTTCAGCTTCAACATCAGTCCTTCCAATGAATATTCAGGACTGATTTCCTTTAGGATGGACTGGTTGGATCTCCTTGCAGTCCAAGGGACTCTCAAGAGTCTTCTCCAACATCACAGTTCAAAACCATCAATTCTTTGGCGCTCAGCTTTCTTTATAGTCCAACTCTCACATCCATACATGACCACTGGAAAAACCATAGCCTTGGCTAGATGGACCTTTGTTGACAAAGTAATGTCTCTGCTTTTTAATATGCTATCTAGGTTGGTCATAAATTTCCTTCCAAGGAGTAAGCGTCTTTTAATTTCATGACTGCAATCACCATCTGCAGTGATTTTGGAGCCCAGAAAAATAAAGTCAGCCACTGTTTCCACTGTTTCCCCGTCTATTTGGCATGAAGTGATGGGACTGGATGCCATGATCTTCGTTTTTGAATGCTAACTATTGGTGCAGGCCAAATATCAGCTGGGTCCCTTAAAGGATAAAGTGCTCACCCATTCTGAAATCATGAATTTTAAGGACCCCTGGTATAGACATGGTAAACAATGGTACTTTGGGAAGCAAATATAAGGAAATCAGACAAAATAGTGAGCAAAAGAAGAGATAGAAAATGTAGACTAGTGGGAAACCTATTAATAAATATTCATTGAATAGGCTTAATAGAGTCATAGACAAGGTGGCATAAAAGTCACGAAAAGGAAATATGGTATAATTTCAAAGGTGAGAGTGATCCTCAGCACTCATTAACAGATGAGGAAACTGAAGCACTGATAGTGTAAGAGAGATGACATATCAAGATCGTACAAAGACAAAGACAGAATTGGAGTGTGTTTTTGTTGACTTCTGATTCAATTACTTTTGCACCTCTTCTTTCTCTCTTTCAAGTCTCCTTCTAAAAGAAGCTCACATGGCAACTGAGACTACATACCACATTGACTTCTGGGTAGCTCTGTGTGTCAAAAAATGTCTATATGCCCTCTTAAGTTGAGGTCTAGAAGAAATAAACATTCAGAATGAAGTGCCTGGCATAGAAGTGACACCCTAGAGACTATTTTTTTTGGAAGAAGGAACCATTAGGTCCAACATTTTATTTTAAACTGGATGGCCCTCTTCTGACATGTGAGACAAGCTTCATTATGTCCCATTTGAAAGATACGTATAATGGTTGGGGATGGATGGAGGAAGAAGATTTCTGTGTGACTGTAAGGAAAGCAACAATTCATCACATGAAATGATTTCCCTTAATAGGAAGAGATTTTAAATTATGGGTCAAATATTGGCTAAAGATTAGGTGACACATTTCTCATTAATTATACAAACTATTAACACCGGCTTCCTTTCTTCATTATCCATTCTCTATTTTGGAGTTCAATCAGGAGGGTAGGCTATATGTAATGTTCTACAAAATCTAATAATATTAAAGACTACTTAATCATGCATAATACAGGTTCTGTTGGAAGAAAATAACTTATGCTACTGAATCCAGGAACTTTTGGATATATTGTTAATAGTGGCTTGAAATGATAATGCCCTAAAACCATCTGCTGTTGTATCAAGTTATTACATTTAGGAATAACATGGTTGACATAAGTTTTATTGAAAAAAGAGAACTTCCATTTTTAAACAAGTGTAATGACATGAGGTAAGCAATATTAAGGGATTTATTTAAATAAACCCAAATTGTAGGATAAGAATTAAACATTTAATTTTTTAAAAAAATTTAAGGATGGTTCAATCTGTTATCAGAGATGAGCTAATTTCTGTCTGTATCAGGGGCTGTGTGGATTTCTCTCTGACTTAAAGTAGTAGTATGCAGATATGGGAAGAGAAAGTATACATGTTCTTTTAGGATATGCTTCACAGAAACAATAACCATGGTTTAATTTCCACAGTGGAAATGATCTATTACTTTGTACAAAAGAAATAGCTTCTACCTTGCACATTTTGTCTGGAAATGTTGTATGTATGGAAGAGAACATATTTCACTTATAATTTCAGAGAACATCTTGCACAATATTTTTTCTTGTAATTTTATGTCATCATCATCATCATCATAAAAAGTTAGTAAGGTTCATTATTGTTATTGCAGCCTATTATTAGTCTCATTGCTATTTTCAAGAAAACAGTTGACATATCTATTAGTGCAGTAGTTCTTTCATTCAGTGGCTGTTGGCTTTGCCAATCTAATCCCAAAGATAAAAAAAAAAAAAAACAACTTGTTTTCTCTTACAGTTGCTGTCTTTCTTATGGATGTTTTTAGGTTTTTAGTGGGCCTATTTATGGAGCTGGAAGATTGAGACATTTTCTTTAATTTCATTTAATAAAAATTAGACTGTAAAACATACAAGTTTAGAATCTATTTTATAATAATTGGATATTCACAGAAGTAAGGTACTGAAAATATTGGTAAAATGGTATTAGGATATTGCTAGAGTAGATACAGCTAGTGTATATTTTATTAGCATTGATGAATATTGGATCCAAAGTGTCTTAGCATATTTCTGATGAAACTGCACGCTTATATATATATATATATATATATTGCTGTATATATTGTCTGCAGAATCCCAGGGACGGGGAGCCTGGTGGGCTGCCGTCTATGGGGTTGCACAGAGTTGGACACGACTGAAGCGACTTAGCAGCAGCAGCAGCAGCAGCATATATGTATACATACATACATTTATATGTATATATGTTTGTGTGTGTGGTTGATTTATTTATTTTAAAATTTTAATTGGATAATTTCAATTAGAGGATAATTGCTTTACAATGTTGTGTTGGTTTCTGTCATACAAGGCGAATCAGCCATAAGTATACATATTGGAGAAGGGAATGGCAACCCACTCCAGTATTCTTGCCTGGAGAATCCCCGTGGACAGAAGAGTGTGGTGGGCTGCAATTAAGAGGGTTGTAAA
>NW_011495049.1:1672477-1693604 GCF_000754665.1 Bison bison bison
TATATATATATATATATATATATATATTCGCTCCTCTTCCTACATTCTACCCTCTAGGTCATCACAGAGTGCTGGACTGAGCTCCCTGTGTTATATTGCAACTTCCCACTAGCTATCTATTTTGCATAGTGTATAATGTATATTGTACACAGTATTGTATTGTGATAGTATATATAGGTATCAGTGCTTCTCTCTTGATTCATCCCACCCTCACCTTCCCCCTTCTATCCATCAAATAAAGGGATGATTTATTATATGAAATCAGTCCTAAAATGATGCCTATTTTTACAATCAGAAATTCACTTGAAGTTTGTTGTGTTTTGATCTTTGTAATTTAGTTAAAAGATCTTACTGCACCTACTCTTTGGTCTTTAAGAATACCAAAAATTAAATTCTGCTATGATCCAGAATTCTTTTGTATATGTTATAAAAATAAAAAATATAAAATTCTGGGTTGAGTTCAAGATGATTTGATTAGATTTGGTTGAATTTTATTTTTCAAGGTGCTCTGTTATGAGTTGCTGTGGAAACAGTGTCAGACTTTATTTTTTTGGGCTCCAAAATCACTGCAGATGGTGACTATAGCCATGAAATTAAAAGACACTTACTCCTTAGAAGAAAAGTTATGACCAACCTAGATAGCATATTCAAAAGCAGAGACATTACTTTGCCAACTAAGGTCCGTCTAGTCAAGGCTATGGTTTTTCCAGTGATCATGTATGGATGTGAGAGTTGGACTGTGAAGAAGGCTGAGCGCCAAAGAATTGATGCTTTTGAACTGTGGTGTTGGAGAAGACTCTTGAGAGTCCCTTGGACTGCAAGGAGATCCAACCAGTCCATTCTGAAGGAGATCAGCCCTGGGATTTCTTTGGAAGGACTGATGCTAAAGCTGAAACTCCAGTACTTTGGCCACCTCATGTGAAGTGTCGACTCATTGGAAAAGACTCTGATGCTGGAAGAGATTGGGGGCAGGAGGAGAAGGGGATGACAGAGGATGAGATGGCTGGATGGCATCACTGACTCGATAGACGTGAGTCTGAGTGAACGCCTGGAGTTGGTGATGGACAGGGAGGCCTGGCATGCTGTGATTCATGGGGTCACAAAGAGTCGGTCACGACTGAGTGACTGAACTGAACTGAACTTGTATTAAACTTACTTTATATTAATTTATTTTGGTTTTCTATTATAAGGGTTTTCCTCTCCTGTCTTTTGACCTTTGAAATTTGAACCTATTTTGTGGCAACCACATTTATTTTATATTGTCTTCATTATGGAACTCTTCTTCCGGAGATTTTATGTCTTCTGTTTGTTATTGCAGTTATTTCATGTTCAAACTATTTTTCTGTTTTTTTTTTTTTATAAATTTATATATGGCTTGCCTTTGAAATTTTTTTCAGGTGTTTCACAGAGTTCCTATGTGTTGCTTTATCTTAGAACAATACTACATAGGAAATACAATTTTCTTTCAGAGATATAATAGATATGAAAGCTAATTGTGATTTTAAATACTGATTAGCTGCTTAGACAGAGCCTGTCATTTCTGTAGAGATATTCAGTGAATATATCTTTCTTAATTTCTGCTAAAATATAAATTATAAAATATGCTCACTTTTCATCTTTGTCAGATTCATCTTTTATCCAGTGGTTTTTCTCACAATAAGAAAAATAACACAACAAAGAAAGTTAAAGCAGAGGAAGAAGAGAGCAATAAATTGTAAGGGAGAATTAGAAATACTGACTATTGAAAAGCCAAGCGTATAAAACGAAGCCAAGAATGATGAGAAATAAAATATGGAATAAACTAATAAAAATTTCCACAGTTTTGATGAAAACAGAGAGGAATGAAACACATGCATTCCTCCTCTTAGCTCCTTTGTGACTGTGCACAGCCTTCTGCATAGAGATGTAGCCACTGATTATAATTAGTTGAAGACTTTATTTCCAACTTCTCATCTTTCAAATGCAAATTAATGATTTCTCTGACAAAAATAAAAGTCCTTGACACTCTCTTGAAGAAGGACTCAAGTGAAATGAATAATCAGTAGAGATGAAGAGCCTAAAGTTATCAAGGAAGGATTCACAGATCCTGTGAATTTTTCTGAAAAATCAGAAGGAACTGTTGGAAGGTAACACTTATTTCAAAAGGACCCTTTTATTATGGGCAGGTCAAATCGTAATATACAGTCAAAATCTAGTCAAACAGAATGCCTGTGTCAGGATGGAGTGCTTCTAGAATATTTTACTATATATGGCTTTACCCCAAACATTTCATATTTTCATATGTATAGATATTTAAAAGAAAGTAAATCCTAAAATATTATATTGCCACAGTTAATATTTCCATAATTTCTTTCTAATAGCAGCATGTGCTGTTTTTTTAAAACAGACAAAACCCTGATTTAATTGCTTTTCTAGGCAGGTAATTATCTTCCCAGTCTTGTCTAACTTGAGCTTGATGTTAATTTGATTGAAATACTTGCAAGTTTTTTCTACCCCTCCCACACAATTTTTCTCTTTTCATCACATCTGTGGCAGATTAAGTTTCTATGATTTATCTTTGTTTACTTTCTCTTTCTATATGTGAAGTTCTTTTTTCACAAATGTTTCAAGGAAAGACGAGGTAACTTCAAAATGTTGAGAGGTTTCCTTCTGGTAGAACAAGCAGACATACTTGGGAATGACTGACAGGATTTCTCAAGCTTACTCCAAATGGTCTAAAAACAGATGCGAAAACCAAATACATCCACAGACCTTACTCTTTTAAATGCAAAATTACTTTTACTGTGTCAGAAATAGCTCCTTTAGGTATTTATGCACATCTGGCTCTTAGGAAAAATAGTAATGAAAATGAAAATATATTCTATCATTCCAAAGAGCCACCAATTGGCAAGTACCTATGATATGCCAGGAGCTGTGAAAGATGTATTATGCATATTATTTTATTGAATTCCCGTGGAGTCCCATTAAATGGCTGTTATTCAATTTTTTAAATGTGTTAAAGAAAACATAGAAAGGAGTTAATGTTACTTACCCAAGATCACATAGGCAAAAATCTATATATTTTTAAAATACATTTTTATATACATATATATTTGAAGCATTATGATTGCAAAACCAATGCTAATTAAGCTGAAATAAGATCAATTATTTTTAAAGAAATAAACTCAGTCAGGAAAGAATCTGCCTGCAATGCAGGAGGCCTGGGTTCAGTCCTTGGGTCTGGTAGATACCGCGGAGAAGGAAATGGCTGCTCACTCCAGTATTCTTGCCTGGAGAATTCCATGTACAGAGGAGTCTGATGGGCTACAGTCCATGGGGTCACAAAGAGTCGGACATGACTGAGCGCTCCACTTCCCTTCATGCTAATTCAGCTGAAATAAGATTAATTATTTTTAGAGAAACAGGCTTACATAGTAAATACTAATGGAGGAACTTCACCTATCCACAAAAATGTGTATATCTTAAAAGGCTGAAAAAGTTTGAATGTGATGGTTGTATAGTTGTTCTGGTTATCTTTAGCTATGTACTGAACAACCTAAAACTTAGTATGTCGACTAGTATGTCTTGAAACTGTTGATTATGCCCACAAGTTTGTATTTCAGTAGATTAGGCAGAGGACAGTGTGATGACTTGTCTTTCCTCCATGATAACTTGGGTTTCTCCTGGGGTGCCTCCATTGTGGCCATATGCCTAATGCATTAGTACTAGCCATTTATTTGATCCCTTAGTTCTTTTCCATACCATGTCTCATGGACCTGGAATGTCCACTGTAGCTTCTCCATTTAAATGTCATATGGGAGTGAAATGGTTAAAACTCATCAGGCATCTTTCTTTTCCCTGGAGTGCCTTTCTAGATAGCAAGTGTGGACTTCCTCAAAGCAAGACTTTCTCAGAGAAATTGAACTTATATGGCAGCTGTCTTATCCCAGAGCAAGTGTTCTAAGAGGCCCAAGCAGAAGATGACGGTCTCTAATAAACCAGTCTTGAAAGTCTCAGAATGTAATTTCCAGATGCAAGCTGTTGACCAAGGGTGTGTGAGTTTTCTGTGACTCGGTTAGCTGTGTAGATGATGGCTGGACTCAAGCAATTTTGATAGAACTGCATTAAAGATATCCACCTGTGAGGGAAAATGGCCCCAGCAGGGAGAATCTTGAGTTGGGATGCCTAGGTGAGCGCCTGAGAAATGAAGAAGAGATAAAACAGGAGCTCCCTGGTCAGAGATTTGTATGGTAGGTGAGGGCCCCTATATCCTCCTTCAAAGATTGCCAGCAGGTTAGTCAGTGGCAACCAGCCTAACGCCAGATCACACTTGTGTCTAGTTAGGAAATGAGATGTTGCTTGTGTCCCCTTTTCTACCTTAACATATAGGGAATGTTGAATGAGCCAGCATCCTAGGCGTAGAAGTGCAAACCATGCCTCGCCCCTCCCCTCCAGCTTCAGGAATTTATGTCAAAAATTGCTGCATGGTTTACATATAACCATTTTAATTTAAAAAGTTCTACTGGTTGAATATATATTATGCTGGATTGGCCAAAAAGTTTGTTTTTTTCATAACATAGAAAAACTTGAAAAAACTTTTTGGCCAACCCAATATATATATTTATAATACCAATTTATATGTATTATATATTTATTACTATGTATTATATTACTCTACAGTATGTTATTTGCCATATATAGCAGTTAGTATACATTATATCATGACAGCATATGTGTGTGTATATACTGTATATATGCTATTGCTGTGGTGTACATGTACTATGTATATATGCTTTATTTGTGAATATAGCTCATGAAGTATAAATATATTTTTAAAGTCACCACTCCGATTTTTCGATTCACATAAATCCACAAGACCAGATAAGAGAATTTAGTTTCTGCTGTAGTTATGAGTCTAGATTTAGGAAATGGTATCACCTCTGGAACTGCTGCTGACTTTTTGGCTCGTATTTTGCAGAGTGTTGGGGAAGAGGAGTTTATGGAGAAAGAGCTATTTCATAGAAAAAATCAGGTTGTATGAGCAGACACAGGCTATATGAGTGGAGGAAGGAAGATACTAAATTGATGACTAATTTCTGGTTCCTGGTTCAAAGCCTTCATGAGGATCAGCCTTATTTCTGGATCTTGATTTCCATTAGATGATCATATATCTTTAAATGCAGTCCATCTTTTTCCTCAGCTACATGACTGTAACGACAATTAGAAACACCTTGAATAAAACCTCAGGATGTCTACTAGAAGTTTCTTTTAAAAAAAAAATTATTTTACTTGGAGGCTAATTACAACATTGTAGTCGTTTTTGCCATACATTGACATGAATCAGCCATGGGTGTACATGTGTCCCTGATCCTGAACCCCCCTTGCACTTCCCTCCCCATCCCATCCCTCAGGGTTGTCCCAGTGCACTGGCTTTGAGTGCCCTGTTTCATGCATCAAGCTTGGACTGGTGACCTATTTCACATATGGTAATATACATATTTCAATGCTATTCTCTCAAATCATCCCACCCTCGCCTTCTCCCACAGAGTCCAAAAGTCTGTTCTTTATATCTGTGTCTCTTTTGCTGTCTTGCATATAGGTCATTGTTACAATCTTTCTAAATTCCATATATATGTGTTAATATACTGTACTGGTGTTTTTCTTTCTGTCTTATTTCACTCTGTATAATAGGCTCCAGTTTCATCTGATAGACATCTCTCTAAAGATGTATTTAGTTTGAGACCAAGTCAAAGTCAGTTAGTTGTGTTCAACTCTTTGTGACCCCATGAACTGTAGCCTGCCAGGCTCCTCTTTTCATAGAATTTTCCATGCAAAAATACTGAAGTGGGTAGCCATTCCCTTCTCCAAGGGATCTTCCTGGCTCAGGGACCAACCTACTGCTTGAAAGTAACTTCTCTGAAAGAGATATGCTGTGACCAAATGATTGCTACATCTAAGATTATATAATATCTATAGAAATGGACAATGTCATTTTTCATTCCTAGAAATGAAACCTATCAGAATTTGTTTTCATTTTTTCTTCCTCTTTGATTCTCTGTGATTCAAATGTACCAAAATCTATTGAAAAGAAATACTTAATATAATTGTGGTAGCCAGTCAAGGAGCTGAAAAAAATGAAATGTATCACTGATGTAAGGAAATCAATCTCCCAAATCTAAGCTGCCTTCCTTGTTTCTTCCCATTTGTTGCTATTTACCATTACCTGTCTACTTCCATGGGCAGTGCTGGTATTTATCTCTTGATGGGGTTACTTGATTTTTAAACCCAAAGACTGGAACAAACCATTTTTCACTAAAAGGTATCATTTATTTTCATTTGGGCTCTTGGGTTCTTACTACATTGAAATAATAAATAGACTTGAGGACAGGCGTATTGCAAAGCATTTTTTTGGTGTTCTTGAGATGAAAACATTTATAAGAGCATGCAACCCCTGGATTCGATTTTCCCTACTGCTGTTCTTGAGTGACCTTGGGCAATTATCTCTCAGCTTGCCGTGATGTGATTGTGTGTCAGCTGAATTCAGAAACAGCTAGAAGCTTCTGAGATCCTTAGATTGAAGTTGTTAACATTAAGCAACAAAGTTTTAATTGGGCCTCCATTTAGTGACAATTAGGATATTGGTACTGTTGACCATTTGGGATATAAAAAGGGCATATTCCTATATATTCAACTGGCTTGAATTATCTTTTAGGACACTTGAAAATATTAAATATAGCCCCATTCATGTCCAATAACTAGGATATGAAAATAAGATATTTTTTTAAATAGCCAGTAATTTAAAATAAGTGAACAATAAATTGGTGAATTCATTTTGATTGGCAGGTATTTGATGGACAAATCAATGATTAAAATTTGGGCATCTCAGAGACTTAAAATTACCTATGTTTTACCTTCAAATTGCCACTTGAAGATTGGGCCTACAAATTGCAAAGATTACAAATGTTTTGAAGTCTTCCGAGAAAGTTGCTACATAATTACAGTTTATTATCTTGCTGTCCTTACCCCATATAGGTTTTTATTCTAAATAATATAGTTAGTGAAAATGAATAGAAAAATGAATTCATTTTTGAGGCCTCTATCTCTCTATATATCTACCTACCTGTCTTCCTCATGTTTAGTTAGCACTCCATTCATGTTGAATGGATGTAGATGATAGAAGTAGGCAGTATAAGATAGGAAGTGGCAAATATCGTAAATTTATTAAAATAATGGAAAGTTGCAGTCCTATAGTTGGTGATCGGATCATGCTAGAACAAAAAGACACAATTTCTTCTTTCAATTGCATGGTTAGGTAAGAGGCAAGTCCCTCCAAATTGTTTATGTCTTTCTCTGTCTTCTATTGGTTTTAAATTTCATCCATAATTTATATTCTGAAGATTCCTAAATTTTAGTTCTCTGTAAAAGAATGAAAGAAGTCTTTGGAAAATCTATATGTTTATCATAATTCCTAAGATGAACATGAAAGGGAATTAGCTCATCCCATAATGATGGATCTATTATGACACAGATAGAAAGATTGTGATGTTTATAGAAAGATTAAGAGACTGAGATAGTGAAGCTACCATCCTGAAATTTATGTTCAGCTATTTGTATTCCACCTGAGTATCTTTCAGAAAAAAAAGTCAAATACCCTCCAGTGTTTTGGCATCTTAAAGTCGATTTGAGAAATATACTTTTGCAAGTAACTTGATTACTGTTCAATATATTGGCATATATTTAATTTACTTATGCCTTTTAAAATTGTCATTTTTGAGAAGTGAAAAATCATACATATTAATATTTAATAACCAATGTTATTTGTATATAAGGCCTCATTGTAAGTGGGCATTCAGTTAAATATACGTTTTGTCATGTGATTTTTAAAAATTCTGCATTTAATTTTTTATTAGTTTAATCTCTTAATTCAAATCTGTGATATTCAAGTTTTTTTAAACTTGAAGCTCGGGGGAAGGTTTTATTTGAAAATTTGGCTTTCTTCCTTTTATGCTTCTAATTGCTTCACTTGGAATTCTGTTTACACACAAAAAATGAAGAGGACTATGAATTAACAAAATTGTGAAACCTTGCACAACAGTGTTTCAAGAAGATTTAAAAGAAAAAAAAAATTGTTTCCTCCTCTGATTTGCAAGGTGAGTAAAAAAGCAAGAACTGTAAAGTATATGCAGCCTAAGATTCTGGGTCAGTTTTATGATTCCATTGGTGACAAAAAAATTGTCAGATGCTAGTAAAATTTCTCAAAAGATGATCTTTGGAACGCTTGCTGCAAAATACTTTGACAAAAAAATAATGTGGTCATGTAAATTCAGGAAATGCTGATAATATGTCCCTTTTCTGGAGATTCATGAATCCTTAATCATATTAAATTTCTGAATAGTTTACTGAAAAATCAAAACCATCCAATCAAAATTTATTTTCCATGCTTTTTAAAACTAGAACTTAAAAAAATGCTATTAAGATCTCAGAGAATAATCCCCAAGACTCACTGTCGTGGAATACAGTAGGAAGGCACAGCATCAGAGCGCTGTGTACTTTACTGACCAACTTAAAAATTGCACACAGAGTAACAGAGAGAAATAATATCTCTATCTCTGTATTCATCTCTATAGAGATATAGTTTATGGATATCTATATATTCATTGTAGAGAAGGATATAGATAATGCAGAGATATTTTAACTTAGTAGGTTATTTAAAGAATTTTTAAATCTTTTAGAATTGAGATTATTGGGTGAGTAGATAGCATTTTTTTAAGCTCTACTTTTAAAAAGCATGGAAAGTAAATTTTGATTTGATGGTTTTGATTTTTCAGTAAACTATTCAGAAATTTAATATGATTAAGGATTCATGAATCTCCAGAAAAGGGACATATTATCAGCATTTCCTGAATTTATATGACCACATTATCTTTTTCTCAAAGTATTTTGCAGCAAGTGTTCCAAAGATCATCCTTTGAGAAATTTTACTACCATGCCTGATGAACTATGGACTGAGGTTTGTGACATTGTACAGGAGACAGGGATCAAGACCATCCCCATGGAAAAGAAATGCAAAAAAGCAAAATTGGCTGTCTGGGGAAGCCTTACAAATAGCTGAAAAGAAGAGAAGAGAAAAGCAAAGGAGAAAAGGAAAGATATAAGCATTTGAATGCACAGTTCCAAAGAATAGCAAGAAGAGATAAGAAAGCCTTCCTCAGTGATCAATGCAAAGAAATAGAGGAAAACAACAGAATGGGAAAGACTAGAGATCTCTTCAAGAAAATTAGAAATACCAAGGGAATATTTCATGCAAAGATGAGCTCGATAAAGGACAGAAATGGTATGGACCTAACAGAAGCAGAAGATATTAAGAAGAGGTGGCAAGAATACACAGAAGAACTGTACAAAAAAGATCTTCATGACCCAGATAATCACGATGATGTGATCACTGACCTAGAGCCAGACATCCTGGAATGTGAAGTCAAGTGGGCCTTAGAAAGCATCACTATGAACAAAGCAAGTGGAGGTGATGGCATTCCAGTTGAGCTATTTCAAATCCTGAAAGATGATGCTATAAAAGTGCTGCACTCAATATGCCAGCAAATTTGGAAAATTCAGCAGTGGCCACAGGACTGGAAAAGGTCAGTTTTTGTTCCAATCCCAAAGAAAGGCAATGCCAAAAAATGCTCAAACTACCACACAATTGCACTCATCCCACATGCTAGTAAAGTAATGCTCAAAATTCTCCAAGCCAGACTTCAGCAATATGTGAACCATGAACTTCCTGATGTTCAATCTGGTTTTAGAAAAGGCAGAGGAACCAGAGATCAAAATGCCAACATCCTCTGGATCACGGAAAAAGCAAGAGAGTTCCAGAAAAACATCTATTTCTGCTTTATTGACTATGCCAAAGCCTTTGACTATGTGGATCACAATAAACTGTGGAAAATTCTGAAAGAGATGGGAATACCAGACCACCTGACCTGCCTCTTGAGAAATCTGTATGCAGGTCAGGAAGCAACAGTTAGAACTGGACATGGAACAACAGACTGGTTCCAAATAGGAAAAGGAGTACGTCAAGGCTGTATATTGTCACCCTGCTGATTTAACTTGTCTGCAGAGTACGTCATGAGAAACGCTGGACTGGAAGAAGCACAAGCTAGAATCAAGATTGCCGGGAGAAATATCAATAGCCTCAGATATGCAGATGACACCACCCTTATGGCAGAAAGTGAAGAAGAACTAAAAAGCCTCTTGATGAAAGTAAAAGAGGAGAGTGAAAAAGTTGGCTTAAAGCTCAACATTCAGAAAACCAAGATCATGGCATCCGGTCCCATCACTTTATGGGAAATAGATGGAGAAACAGTGGAAACAGTGTCAGACTTTATTTTTTTGGACTCCAAAATCACTGCAGATGGTGACTGCAGCCATGAAATTAAAAGACACTTACTCCTCGGAAGGAAAGTTATAACCAACCTAGATAGCATATTGAAAAGCAGAGACATTACTTTGCCAACAAAGGTTCGTCTAGTCAAGGCTATGGTTTTTCCTGTGGTCATGTATGGATGTGAGAGTTGGACTGTGAAGAAGGCTGAGCACTGAAGAATTGATGCTTTTGAACTGTGGTGTTGGAGAAGACTCTTGAGAGTCCCTTGGACTGCAAGGAGATCCAACCAGTCCATTCTGAAGGAGATCAGCCCTGGGATTTCTTTGGAAGGAATGACGCTAAAGCTGAAACTCCAGTACTTTGGCCACCTCATGTGAAGAGTTGACTCATTGGAAAAGACTCTGATGCTGGGAGGGATTGGGGGCAGGAGGAGAAGGGGATGACAGAGGATGAGATGGCTGAATGCCATCCCTGACTCGATGGACGTGAGTCTGAGTGAACTCTGGGAGTTGGTGATGGACAGGGAGGCCTGGCGTGCTGTTATTCATGGGGTCGCAAAGAGTCGGACACGACTGAGCGACTGAACTGAACTGAACTAGTGATAATAACCGGAGAAGACAATGGCACCCCACTCCAGTACTCTTGCCTGGAAAATCCCATGGACGGAGGAGCCTGGTAGGCTGCAGTCCATGGGGTCGCGAAAGGTTGGACATGACTGAGCGACTTCACATTCAACTTTTCACTTTTATGCATTCGAGAGGGAAATGGCAACCCACTCCAGTGTTCTTGCTTGGAGAATCTCAGGGATGGGGGAGCCTGGTGGGCTGCCGTCTATGGGGTCTCACAGAGTTGGACACGACTGAAGCGACTTAGCAGCTGTGATAATAACACTAATAAAGGTAGCAGTAGCATTTGTTCAGTGCATTGTTGCTAGATGTTCCAAAGTCAATAGATCTCATCTCCATTTCAAAGGTAAAAAGCAAATCAGATTATTACCTTGCCCAAAGCACTCACTGTTAATGGCAAAGGCAGTAATGAACTATTAATCTGAACTAAAACTGGCTTTAGTGCACAATCTGTGGGTTTTCATTACACCACAGTCTATACACCTGCTGAGCTTTGGTGCCTCTTGGGTAGACTGAGAGGTAGAAGAGATTATATACACAATGAAGTAAAGTGTGGTCAAAGAGCATTGAGAAAGAAATGGAAATTTAAATAGATAAAGAATATGTTGCACTCGTGCTCAGTTGCTTCAGTTGTGTTCAACTCTTTGTGACCCTATGGACTGTGGCTTGCCAGGCTCCTCTGTCTATAGGGATTCTCCAAACAAGAATACTGGACTGGTTGCCATGTCCTCCTCCAGGGGATCTTCCCAAACAAGGGATCAAAGAAATTTTTTAGAGAAAGAATAATTTAAGTTTGTTTGAGGGGTCACTATGACTACAAGTAGTTGGTTATGTGATTTTCTCAATGGCATTACAAGGAATTAGACGGAACACTGTGGATACGGACATGGAGTTATTATTCCCAACTCAAAATAGAAAAGCATTTATAAAAGCTCTGTTGCTACCTTCTCCAACCTGAAGATAAGAAAGAGAAAAAGGAATAGAATATATTAGCTTTTTTCTCACATTTGTTAATAGTCTAAAGGAATATATTTGACTGATGTATCAGAAAACTTTGAAAATATATATAGTGTTACCTAGAATTATTGCTCTTATAATCCAAAAGCCAAATGTTAAAATATTACAAAGATGGTAACAATGACCCTATATGTGAGACAGCAAAAGAGACACAGATGTATTGAACAGTCTTTTGGACTCTGTGGGAGAAGGCGAGGGTGGGATAATTTGAGATAATAGCATTGAGACATGTATATATATTATCATATGTGAAACATATCACCAGTCCAGGTTCGATGCATGAGACAGGGTGCTCAGGGCTGGTGCACTGGGCTGACCCTGAAGGATGGGATGGGGAGGGAAGTGGGAGAGAGGTTCAGGATGGGGAACATATGTACACCCATGGCAGATTCATGTCAATGTATGGCAAAACCAATACGATATTGTGAAGTAATTAGCCTCCAATTAAAATAAATAAATTAAAAAAAAATTCATTTAAAGCCTGCATTTCTTGGCTTGGTAGAATTCAATGAATGTACATTCCTCCAACAGTTTCGTTTGTTTAGTGTTTTAGTGAAAATATGAGAGTATCTAACTTTTTGATGTGTCAAGTCACTGGACTGGATAGATGATCGGATATACATCTCGTCCCTGGTTTCATTTTCTCTTAGTTATCTGTATTTGTTGGGCCTTTTCATTTCTCTACATAGTTCTCAGATTGTATTCTGGAATTTTGAGATTTTGATTTCTCTTAATGGCTCTCCACGATGAGCATAGTTGAAAAGGGATGGGGAGAGAAACCCGGTATGTTGCATTTGCTATGGTGTGATAGTTTTTAAAGAAGGAAATGGTCAGAGGAAGAGCCACTGATGGCTTTACAGCTGCTCTGTTGAGTAAGAAGCCACTAGCACCGTGCGTCTGGCCTGAATTGAGATGCGCTTTCAGAGTACACTGCATACTGGGTTTCAGACAGTCCCCCCAAAAGTAAAATGTCTTATTAGTAAATTTGTTAGAGATCCTATGTTAAAACTGTGATATTTTGAGTATATTGAGCTATGTAAAATGTATTGTTAAAATTAATTTCACCTCTTTCTTTTGACATTTTAAAAATCTAGTTTCTAGAAATTCTTATATTGCTCATATGGCTTATATTTCTAATGGAGAGTGTTGCTTAGAAAAATTACTGTATTTACTACATGAGTTAATAAAAGTCAAACTTGGAGTTAACTTTGAGACAAATCATTTGAGAGTTAGACTAAGTAAATGTAATGTATGATTAAAGAGGAAATTCTAAAGTATGATTAAAAAGAATCTCAGTTGTGTATAAACTTGTCTCCAAAGTCATGAAATTGTATGCATTAAATTTGTACAACTTTTTGTATGTCAATCACACCTCAGTTAAATGGTTTAAAAGATGAAAAGATTTCCAGTTTTATCTGTCGATGGCTATTCAGGAAATAATAACTGTGTGTGTGTGTGTGAAATGTCTGAATATTTGACAATCTTAGTTTTAATTCAAGATCTTCCTTTGAAACAATCTCGTTCTTTAAATAGATTCATTTTAATAAAACATTTAAACTAAAATTAACTAAAAGTCACTGATTTGAGTCTCTTATTCTCACAAGATGTCAGATTAACTTAGCATGGGTCACTGGGTCTTACTATGCCTGTATCATTTTGCTTGCACTCATGTTTCTCTTTCAAAGTGGTATGGCAGACCTAAATACGTACCTTGCAATGTTTGCATTCGAATGTTTTGCTATACTTCTCAAATTCAGTTTCTGCTCTGTGCCTGTGTGTAGTCATGTCCGACTCTTTGTGACCCCATGGACTGTAGCCCAGCAGGCTGCTCTGTCCATGGGATTTCCCAGGTAAGAATACTGGAGTAGGGTTGCCGTTTCCTACGCGGGGGATCTTCCCTATCCAGGGATGGCACCTGTGTCTCTTGGCAGGCAGGTTCTTCACAACTGTGCCATCTGGGAAACCCAAAATTGAGTTTATAAAAATGTAAATGTTAAGAATTATTATATTGTATTTAATTAATGTCTAGTGTTTGAAATCCCAGAAACATTTTTGTTGGCATTAAATGTAAAGTTCTAAATTTTCCTAGTTTACATCCCTATAAAAAACCTGTACCTATTTTTATTTAAGAATATCACAAAACAAATTAATAGCCAGATTATGAAAAATTTTTTTTTCCTCCAAAAATACTTGCTAGGTCTTACTTCTAGAGCATGTAAGTGAATTTTCTTATTTTTATTCCAGTCTCCCATATTGATTCTGTGATGAGATTGACCTTGTTTACTAAAAATAAATGCCTTGAAATGTGATTTAAATTCTATAGAACTTCAAAAATACCTTTAAATATAATACTTTCATATAGACCCATTATGTAAATTGTTGGTTATCAAATTATGCACCAGAAGAAAATAATTAGAATAAATTTTGTCAATATTAATTTGTCTCTACAACAGAGAGGTATGAAAAATAGGGCACAGAACTGAGACAAAATGCCCCAGATTACTTCTGTTGGTTTTATTCTCGTCGTACAAAAGCTTTACACAGTGTAGTTCAGTTTAGCCTGATTGTGCCAGAACAGGTTTTCCTGAAAGACTCACTGTGGCCCAAGTGACCTATTTTGTTTTCCTTTTTATGTCTAAGGCTTTTTGTTTGAGAACTATACCTTGGAATGTGAAAGTGATTGACACGAATGGAGATGACCTAACCCACTTCTCCTCCCTGTTCTTAGCCTTGTCACTTCAGACTCAAGCTAGTTTCTCCAGGTCTGAAAAAGAAAGGAGCTGCTAGAGAGCAAGTTTATCACAGTCCTTTTTCTCTGGACCACTTCTGTTTGGCATCCACAGAAGGGTTTCTGAACTCTCCATGCAACTTATTATTCTTCACGAATACTTTCCTAGTCAGCAAGTAATAAATTGTGCTGGGCCATGTGCTGAATCTTTTACATACATTATTTTATAAAATCTCTTCACAGAAATCTTAGAAGGCAGATAACTTGTCTATGGACATGTCAGTGATAATTAGCTGTATTAGTCGGCTCTCTTGGTTGCAAGCAAAAGAAATCAGGCTTAAACTCATATAAGAAAAAGATAGATGACTTACTGACTTACATAATCAAAACCTCAGGAGTCACTCCTGGGTTTAGATATGGTTTGATCAGAGGATCCCAAGAGTTGTTCAGGAGGATTTTGTTTCTCTGGATTGCTCAGCACTGCTTTCTCATGTGTTGGCACCAATTCTCAGGCAGACTGTTCCACTGGTGGCAAAATGATGGTTGCTAGAGACAGACGAGAATGGCCTCCCTGGAGCAAGTGAAAGCCTCTATTTCTAGCAGTTTCCAAGAAGTCTTGAGGCTGGCTCAATTATTGGACCAATTACAGTTACATAGCCATCTTTGTTTGGCTTCCCCAATGGCTCAGTGGTAAAAAATCCACCTGCAGTACAGGAGATACAGGAGACATGGGTTTGATTCCTGGGTCAGGAAGATACCCTGGAGGAAGAAAAGGCAACCTACTCCAGTATTGCCTGAAAAATTCCATGGACAGAGGAGCCTAGTAGGCTAGAGTCTAAAGAGTTGCAAAGGTTGGACATGACAGTGATTGAGCACACACAAACAGCCATTTTTTTTTTTTTTTTTTGGTCACAGGATAGATATGGTGAGAGGGTTAGGGTTAGGCTTGGGTCATTGGAACTGGGCTCAGCTAAGTCCTTTCCTCTAAATACAGGACTGAGAAAACTACTGGGCTGGTCTCCTAAGAAAAATGCAAAAGCTGTTTCTAGATGAATGGAGAGTTTACCCAAGGGCACAAATAATCACAGGTATGTACTATGAGGGCCAACAGGATCTGAACCCAGGTTGTGTATCAATATGAGCTTTATTGGTGGTGGTGGTCTTGTTATATTCAAGCTTATGGTGGCAATACTGTACTATATCCTTTCCAAACTAAAATGCTCCCTTCTCAAAGTTTTTACCTGCTGGCTAACATTGCCCTCTCATTAAAAAATAGCATGTACATAGTCTGAATCATTTCCTCAGCAAATTAGTTTGCATGTTGATCTTAATTTCACACTAAGATACTGAGCATCTCAGAAGCAAGGACCATTCTTTCTTCTCCTTTTGGATAATACGCAACATGTGTTTTGATGCATGTGAATTGTAACACAAATATCCTTCATGTATACTATGGTGTACACTGTTAACCTTCTGGATTTTGTAAGTATATTTTGATTTCAAAAGAATGAGAATGGCTTCTTTTCTGATAACTCAATAAACAAGCATCCTTAAGCTTGAGAGCATGCCACACTCTGAAAAACTGTTCAATGCTTAACATCACAAATGAATGTTTTCAGAATTTAGGTATTATACTCAGGAAAATCATGATGACTTTTTATGTTTATGAGCAAATCTCAGATCTTGTACATACTTGCTAGTTAATATTTGAGGCTTTTAAACAAAGACTACTTTAAGTATTTGAGGGTTGGACTAAGCATGGTTTCTCTGAAGTGGGAAGAATAAAAGTTTAGATTTAAATAGATTTAGGTTATAATCTTGATAGATATGTGGATTTGGATAATCCTAATATCCCTGAATCTTAGTTTTCAAATTTTAAAGGGACGTGGTGGAATTGATAAAACAATGTACCTAAGGTGCCTTGCTCAGAGAACAAAGCTTATAGCTGCTCTATGATAAAGGGTACTTTCCTTTCCCCTCTCTCTTCCTTGTCATGTGTTATTATTTTGGGTAGTTTTTCTTGTCTTCAGGCCTCAGTGGGTGACAGCAAAGATGACTTGCAGCATCAAGACTGCCCATTTATAGACCAACCTAGCACATTCTGCTTTCCACATTTGTGTCAACACCCCATGACCTTGCTTAGTTGGGGATGGAGAGGACTATCTGACCTTGATTAATAGTAGTTATTTCTTCAAGGCAAGATACTGACTTTCTCTGTGAATACCCTCTTGAAACAGATTTTGCTCAAATCACTTTGATGAATGTTTATTGAGTTCCTGCTTCCTGAAGTCAGTCTGCCTGGGCTTACATGCCAGCTCTGCCTCTTACTAAGTCTGTGCCTCAAGCAAGTGATTTGTTTTTTCCACATGTAAAATACCATGATCATGGGTTTCCCAGGTGGCACAGTGGTAAAGAATCTTCCTGCCAATGCAGGAGATTCAGGAGACACGGGTTTGATCTCTGGGTCAGGAAGATCCCTGGAGGAGGAAATGGCAACCCATTCCAATGTTCTCGCCAGGAAAGTTCCATGGTCAGAGGAGCCTGGCAAGCTACAGTTCATAGAGTCATACAGAGTCAGACAGGACTGAGTGACTGAGCACATGCACAAAATGCAATGATTATAGTGCCTACCTAAAGAGTGGTTGGGCAGATTTAAAGAATCGAATCTTTTTTCACATAGCATGTGAAGTCTATGAGTGATGCTCAATAAAAGTTAACATTTAGGCATCTTTATTAAGTACAATATGAGGCTGAGTCAGAATTTTTCTTTACTCCTTAAGTGTTCCCATATAGTAGAGAGGGGGGAGAGACATACTCCTAAATAACCCTATCTTTATGACCTAGATAATCACAATGGTGTGATCACTCACCTAGAGCCTGACATCCTGGAATGTGAAGTCAAGTGGGCCTTAGAAAACATCACTATGAACAAAGCTAGTGGAGATGATGGAATTCCAGTTGAGCTATTTCAAATACTGAAAGATGATGCTGTGAAAGTGCTGCACTCAATATGTCAGCAAATTTGGAGAACTCAGCAGTGGCCACAGGACTGGAAAAGGTCAGTTTTCATTCCAATCCCAAAGAAACACAATGCCAAAGAATGCTCAAACTACTGCACAATTGTACTCATCTCACACGCTAGTAAAGTAATGCTCAAAATCCTCGAAGCCAGGCTTCAGCAATATGTGAACTGTGAAATTACAGATGTTCAAGCTTGTTTTAGAAAAGGCAGAGGAACTAGAGATCAAATGCCAATATCCATTGGATCACATAAAGCAAGAAAATTCCAGAAAAACATCTATTTCTGCTTTATTGACTATGCCAAAGCCTTTGACTATGTGGATCACAATAAACTGTGGAAAATTCTGAAAGAGATGGGAATACCAGACCACCTGACCTGCCTCTTGAGAAACCAGTATGCAGGTCAGGAAGCAACAGTTAGAACTGGACATGGAACAATAGACTGGTTCCAAATAGGAAAAGGAGTATGTCAAGGCTGTATATTGTCACCCTGCTTATTTAACTTCTATGCAGAGTACATCATGAGAAACGCTGGGCTGGAAGAAGCACAAGCTGGAATCAAGATTGCCGGGAGAAATATTAATAACCTCAGATATGCATATGACACCACCCTTATGGCAGAAAGTGAAGAAGCACTACAGAGCCTCTTGATGAAAGTGAAAGAGGATAGTGAAAAAGTTGGCTTAAAGCTCAACATTCAGAAAACGAAGATCATGGCATCTGGTCCCATCACTTCATGGGAAATAGATGGGGAAACAGTGGAAACAGTGAGAAAGTTTATTTTTGGGGGCTTCAAAATCACTGCAGATGCTGATTGCAGCCATGAAATTAAAAGATGCTTACTCTTTGGAAGGAAAGTTATGGCCAACCTAGACAGCATATTAAAAAGCAGAGACATTACTTTGCCAACAAAGATCCATCTAGTCAAGGCTATGGTTTTTCCAGTAGTCATGTATGGATGTGAGAGTTGGACTGTAAAGAAAGCTGAGCACAGAAGAATTGGTGCTTTGCACTGTGGTGTTGGAGAAGACTCTTGAGAGTCCCTTGGACTGCAAGGAGATCCAACCAGTCTATTCTAAATATCAGTCCTGGGTGTTCTTTGGAAGGAATGATGATAAAGCTGAAACTCCAATATTTGGCCACCTGATGCAAAGTGCTGATTCATTTGAAAAGACCCTGATGCTGGGAAAGATTGAGGGCAGGAGGAGAAGGGGATGGTAGAGGATGAGATGGTTGCATGGCATCACCGACTCAATGGAGATGAGTTTGGCTGAACTCTAGGAGTTGGTGATGGGCAGGGAGGCCCGGTGTGCTGCGGTTCATGGGGTCATAAACAGTCGGACACGACTGAGCAACAGAACTGAATCTACTGTGTGCTAAATCAAGAAAAAGGGATTCTAAGTATGATAAAGAAAATTTTCATTGGCTTAACCTTATCTAATGATTTCTTTCTGCTGTTGAAGGATGTATATAAAGAGACCTTATTATCTCTCTATTCCATACAGTTTATCTGATAATATGTCATTTTGAATTATGTTATTTTTTGCAAATAAATATTTTTTATCCTCAACAAAATGGTTGGTTCCTTGTTATCAGGAACTAGTAGATGCTTGAACAGTTGTTGGATAGAGTTAATAAAAATCATATTTTAAAAACCTAGACTAAGCTAGATAGTTAATTTATGAGATATTACAGGACCAAGTTGTTTGCAAGGAGACCATTATGCATCTGTAGGTCTACAGATTTTTGTTTTTTGATGCTGAACTATTGAAATAGTAAGTAGTGGTTCTTTCTGAAGAAATAGCAGCAAAGATATTGTTAAATTTTCAGATAGAATTAATTTCTAGGACATTGCTAAGACAATCCTCTTGACATCATGGACAAAATGGCAAGATGAAATTGGATAGTCTCAAATTCATATTCTGAGTCTCTCTACTTCTTATCCATGGAAATTTGGATAAGACACTTAACTTTTCAGAGTTTCCCAACCTTCATCTATAAAGTGGAGATGTAACAACTAGTCACTTGTTAGGAGAAGTAAATTTGACTGTGTACACAGAACATTTAGCTAGTGTCTAAACTGTAGCAAGTGAACAGTGAATGGAAGTGATAACAGTAATAGTCATTTATTTGCTTGAGACAATGATGTTCATATAATGTCTATTAATTTAGAAATACTTTTCTCTATTTGTTGATGAGACATCTTTTGGTCTTGAAAACAAATAATGTTTGTCCACAGAGGGTAGTTTTCTCTAGTGTAATATTTCTAACTGACTCTGAAAAATTACAGAATAACTGAAACACTCATAGGGGATGATTCCATCTGTTCAATTTTTGGATCAAATAAGGAAAAAGCACAGTTTAGGGGAAGAATGTATGGAGCTCAGGGAACCCAGAAATATTTCCTCTGACGTCTTATTGTCTGTCTTCTTTTTTATGATTAGACATTAAATTTTGAATTTTTAGAAATTGTTCTTCCCCAGTGCTTTGGCTATTACTAAAATCCTTTTAAAATAGTGTAATCAGAAGTCAAGAACAAAGAATCTGGAGTCATATTTCAGATGTGACCTTGGGCCAGTCATTTAAATTTAATGTGCCTCAGTTTCCTCATCTAGAAAATAAAGACAATAACTGTTCTATTTTTAGAGTTGTTGCTGCTGCTGCTGCTAAGTCACTTCAGTCATGTCCGACTCCGTGCGACCCCATAGATAGTAGCCCATGGGGCTCCCCCATCCCTGGGATTCTCCAGGCAAGAACACTGGAGTGGGTTGCCATTTCCCTCTCCAGTGCATGAAAGTGAGTTGCTGAAGACACTAAATAAAGTAATGGACATAAAGCCCCCAAAATAGCATTTGGTAATGGTTTAGTCGCTAAATCATGTCCAACTCTTGCAACCCTATGGACTGTGTAGCCCGCCAGGCTCCTCTGTCATGGAACTTTGCAGGTAAGAATACTGGAGTGCATTGCCATTTCCTTCTCCAGGGGATCTTCCTGACCCAGGAATCGAACCTGTGTCTCCTGCATTGCAGGCTGATTCTTTTCTGACTGAGCTATGAGGGAAGCTCATGCCATATGCATTTTAACTATTATTGGTGCTTTCTGTTCCTGAATGTAATGTTTTCTATCCCTGGATCCACTCATAATATTTTTGTACTGCCTTCACATTTTTTTCTATATCTATAATCGTTCTTTAAATCAAATTAAATTCAGTTTTTTTTAAAAAATATTTATTTATTAGGCTATGCCAGGTTTTAGTTGTTGCAGATGGCATCTTTGATCTTTAGTGCAGCATGCGGGATCTTTTGTTCAGGCTTGCAGCTCTTAGTTGCAGCATGTGGGATATAGTTCTCTAACCAGAGGTTGAACCTAGGACCT
>NW_011495049.1:1693704-1701008 GCF_000754665.1 Bison bison bison
GTCTCTTTTTTTGTCTTTTATATTTTTTCCTACCTCCTTTCGAAGAGTTGGATTGCTTTTCTGGGTGCCTGATGTCCTCTGCCGGCATTCAGAAGTTGTTTTGTGGAATTTACTCGACGTTTAAATGCTCTTTTGATGAATTTGTGGGGGAGAAAGTGTTCTCCCCGTCCTACTCCTCTGCCATCTTGGCTCCTCCCCCCTAAATTCAGTTTTTTAAAAAAATATTTATTTATTAGGCTATGCCAGGTTTTAGTTGTTGCAGATGGCATCTTTGATCTTTAGTGCAGCATGCAGGATCTTTTGTTCAGGCTTGCAGCTCTTAGTTGCAGCATGTGGGATATAGTTCTCTAACCAGAGGTTGAACCTAGGACCTCTGCATTGGAGTCTTAGCCACTGGACCGCCAGGGAAGCCCCTAAATTCAATTCTTTCTTGGCTTTATATTAAACATATATATGAAAGAATGGATTTTATGTGCTTTGCATATTTTATAATTATATGTGAAATAAATATATAACCTTATAAGAACAATGTCCTCACATACTGCCAGTATTATGTGTACCACATTTATTTGCAGTTTTGTGCCTTTGCTTGGCAATTCAAGTACACTCAAAACTAAACTCAAAAATATTACGAAAACTAGAAATATATACACACGACTTAGCGACTAAACCACCACCACCATATATGTATACACACATAGAGAGAATATATGAAGTCCTACTAATTATAGCCATTATTACTAAAAGGCAACCTATATTTATATGGTTTATTCAGAAATAATTTTCTCTGTGGATTAATTTGACACTGTTAGTTGTGAGAATATAGAATGTTCATGAAAAACAGTTGATATATACAGAATACATACATACATGTGTGTGTGTGTGTGTGTGTATATGTTGTTCTAAGGGTTGTAGATTATCTTTTGATACAAAGAGAGGTATAAAAAGGAAGGAAGCTGTAGTGAGAACTTTTGTTGTTGTTGTTGTAGTCACTAAATTGTGTCCGACTCTTTTGTGACTCCATGGACTATAATGTACCAGTCTCCTCTGTCCATGGGATTTTCCAGTCAAGAATATGGGAGTGGGTTGCCATTTCCTTCTCCAGGGGATCTTCCTGACCCAGGGATCAAACCCATGTTTTCTTCATTGGCAGATGGGTCCTTTACCCCTGAGCCACCAGGGAAGCCCAGTGAGGCCTTAAAGAATTGGAAATAGTGAAGAGATTATGGTGTACTTTTCTTTGTAACATTGCATTATTCATATATGGAAAATGGTTAATATTTTCATCTATATCATGAGCTTTAGCAATAATCCTGTAAGCACTCTCAAATGGTGATAATATATAGTTTTATCCTCTTGAATAGTTAGCACTGTGGTGTCCCATCTGACCTTAAGAAAATGCCAAGTAATTCTCTAGAAATAGAACTATAAAATGGTAACCTTGTAGAACAGCAGCTCTCTGTGTAAAGGATCTGCTAATCATTTACATTTCTCAGTAGAAATCAATAGCTAACTATTGTTTAATTGGTGAATGCAATGTGACCTAATCATCTCAAGGAAGTCCTCCTCCTGGAAGGTTTATCCCTTGGGATAATGGAATGAACCTGAGGAATGAAGACCTAATTGCAGAAAGATAATGAGTATGGTTTCATTCAGGCTGAGGAGGAGAGACGGTGGGATAGAGAGCTTCAATCTCTGATTTATCTACTTTGTTATTAATTAGAAGAAAACATTAATCAAGCATGATGCCAAACTAGGCACAATACAGTCTAAACTTATTAGCAGAGTCAGAAAGAGGCAAACTTAAAACTGAAATCTGGTCTCAGGGCTTTCATTTTGAAGCTGACTAGAAATTCCACACGATGCGTACAAAGATTAGACATGCTTTTAAATTCCTTTCTTTCCGTAGTCACTGCTTTCCCCAGTATCCTTAGTGTGAACAGAGGTTTACACTTTTATGTCGGCTAACAGAAGGCATTGGCTCTCCAAAGTGTCTTTATCTTGCTCATGTTAAAAAACAAAACCAATTAATAGACAAACAGAAAAAAAAAAGTCTTCTGATATTACAATTTCCTTTTTAGCCAAGTAGGGAAATGCACACAGTTCATCCTGCCACTTAATGGCTATGATATTTTAGGCAAAGTATTTCATCTCTCTAGGCCTTAGGTTCCTGATAAGGAAATGATGGTATCGCTGCCTGCCTTATATGATGTGTGTGTTGTTTCTAATTCTGGTAAGAGCACTTAAGGTGAGATCTACCCTCTTAACAAATTTTAAGTGCACAATATAGTATTATTAACTGGAGGCACAGTGTTGTACAGAAGATCTCCAGAACTTACTTATTTTTCATAACTGAGACTTTATGCCAGTTATTAGCAGCTCCCCATTCCCTCCCTGAGCATCTGCCTCCTACTCTCTGCAACTGAGTTTGACTATTTTAGACAATTCATATATGTGAATTCATGCAGTAGTTGTCCTTCTGTGATCGGCTATTTCACTTAGCATGTCTTCAAAGTTTATCCGTGTTGTTGCAGGATGTCCTTTGTTTTTAAGGTTAAATAATATTCCCTTGTGTACCTATACCACATTTTATTTATCCATTCATCCTTTGGTGGACATTTAAATGTATAGCTATTTTAAATGTATAGCCAGAAGTGGAATTGCTGGATCATATGGAAGGACAGGGAAGCCTGGCCTGCTGCTGTCCATGGGGTTGCAAAGAGTCCGACACGACTTAGCAGCTGAACAAGAGTAAATCTATTTCGGGATTTTTGAGGAGCCTCCATATAGTTTTCCATGGCAGCTGAACGATTTTGCATTCCTATCAATAGTACACAAGCATACCTTTTTCTCCATGTTCTCACCAGCATGTTATCTTTTTCATAATAGTCATTGTAACATGTGTGAAGTGATATCTCACTGTGGCTTTGACTTACTTTTCCCTGAGAATTAGTGATGTTGAACACCTTTTCTGTACCTGTAGCCATTTGTATGCCTTTTTTGAATATTTGGGCTTGTCATATATGGCCTTTATTATGTTGAAATAACTCATTCTATACCTTGCTTAGTAGAGAATTTTTATGATGGAAACATGTTGAGTCTGTCAAATGCTTTTTCTGCATCTATTGAAATTATCATATGATTTTTGACCTTCATTTTGTTCATGTGGTGTGTCACATTCATGGATTTATAAATGCTAAGCCACTCTGCAATTCGGGGATAAATCCCATTTGATGATGGTGTATGATTTTTTAAACATGTTGTTGAATTCAATTTTCTAGTATTTTGAGACCCTTTGCCCATACATTCACTGGGGATATTGACCTGGAGGTATCTTTTTATGAAGGGTCTTTGTCTGGTTTTGGTGTCAGGGTAGTGCTGGCTTCAAATAATGAGTTTGGAAATATACCTTCCTATACAAGTTTTTGGAAGAGTTTGAGAAGGATTGGGGTTGATTGTTCTTTAAATATTTGGTAGAATTCATCAGTGAAGCCTTCTGCTGCCGAGCTCTTCCTTGTTGGGAGTTTTTGCTTACTGCTTCAGTCTCCTTGAGGTTTCCCTGGTGGTTCTGACAGTTAAGAATCTGCCTGCAATGCAGGAGACCCAGGATCAGTCCCTGGGTCAGGAAGATCCCCTGGAGAAGTGAATGGCAACCCGCTCCAGTATTCTTGCCTGGAGAATTTCATGGACAGAGGAGCCTGACAGGCTACAGTCCATGGAGTCTAAGAGTTGGATACAACTGAATGACTAACACTTTCACTTTCAGTCTCCCTACTAGTAATCTGTTTAGATTTTCTTGGTAGGTTATATGTTTCTAGGAGTTTATTAATTTCTTTTAAGTTATCTGGTTTGTTGGAGTGTAATTTTTAATGGTGTCCTATGAAGCTTTTTTTTTTTTAATTTCTGTGGCATCAGTTGCAATGTCTTCTTATTTATTTCTGATTTTGTTTAGATTGCCTCTCTTTTTTTCTTAGTCCAGCTAAAGTATTTCATTTTTCAATCTTTTCAAAAATACAATTTTAGTTTTGTTTTTCTACTCTCTATTCCATTTATCTCTATTCTAATCTTTTGTTATTTCTTGCCTTTTGCTAACTTTAGGTCTAGTTTATTCTTTTTCTTTCCTTGAGGTGTAAAGTTTATTTGAGATATTTCTTCTTCTCTCATATAGGTGGTCATTGCTATAAATTTCTCTATTAATACTGCATTTGCTTTATCCTTTAAGTTTCAGTATGCTGTATTGTCTTTTTTTGTTTGTCTCAAGATATTTTTCTATTTTCCCTTTTGATTTCTTCTTTGACCCATTGGTTATTCAAAGTTTGTTGTTTAATATCCACACATTTGTGAATTTTACAGTTTTTCCTCTGCTACTGATATCTAATTTCATTCTATTGTGTTTGGAAAAGATACTTGGAATAATTTATCTTTTTAAATATCAGATTTGTGGCTTAACATGTGATCTATCCTGGGGAAGGTTCTGTGCTCACATAAGAATATATATTTTGCTACTGTAGGATGTAATGTTCTGTACATCTGCTGACACCGAGATGTATGGAAAACCACTCCTCTGTTCTCTGTCTGTTCACAGATTACTTTCTACTCCAAAATGTGTGTGTGTGTGTATGTGTGTTTTAGGGGAGAGGTTCTCACATCAAACAGTTCTGTAACATCAGCTGATTGTCCTATAAATTAACTCAATTCTGATACTATCTACCTAGAGTTAGCATCAGATCTCACAGATTAAGGACTCAGTCCCACCAGCCCACTCCCTTCCCACTTCAGATGACAACTACAAGTCCTAATCGCTATCTGTACATCAGACCACTCAGCTATAAATTTGAGATTCTCACATTCCCTCTTACAGGTTTGATTAATTTGCTAGAGTGGCTCACAGAACCCAGGAAATGGTTTATTTAGTGTATTACTCATTTGTTATAGATGGATGTAACTCAGGAATAGCCAGATGAAAGAGATTCATAGGGCAGGATATGGGGAAAGGAGTTCCCATGATCTCTTCAGGTGTATCACCACCCCAATATCTCCAGGTCTTCACTAATCTAATCCAATGCTATCTGAACCCTACCTTTTGGGGACTTTTTGTGGAAGCTTCATTAAGTAGGCATGACAGATTAATTCATTGGTCAGGTGATTTAGTTCATTTGATTCTCTGTCCAACTCATCCCTTCCCCAGGGAGAAGTTAGGAGTTAGGTGTTTCATTTGCTCTCTCTGTGCTGAGCGAAGGGGAGTGGCTATGATGATTGCCAGCTCAAACTGTCATTGGTGTTCTCATTGTCCCCGGGAGACTTTAGTATGCCATGTTCATCAGTGCTCTGAGAGATGCTAGATTGAACTCAGTCACCTGGGTAGCCCCAAATAAGTTAGAGGATTGAACACACAGTGAACCCTTTCCCAACCTTGGCAGAAACTGGGAACTGGAGTTTTCTGTCCCAATCATATGGTGCCATGCTATGGGTAGGGTTTTGGTAACAGAGTGTCTCAAATTTTCCTGCCAGCATCAGTGTGGCTGATTTCCTGCTTATTTGAGGTATGGGAGCTTCTTAACGTCTGGATTTCTTATAAATGAAATCTGTCTCAGAATTTTTCAGTCAGTGTGTTCACTGTGAGAAGGAATGTCCAGGCCTTCCTATTCCACTATCTTGCTGGTGTCACTCCCCTTCACTGGGTGATTTTGGGGAGGAAAGGAGATAAAGGATGAAAAGTGCTTAGCTCTGGGCACTGAACATATCAGTCAATAAATAAATGTTGATAGTGATAATGTAGCAGAGACATTACTTTGCTGACAAAGCTCTGTAGAGCCAAAACTATGGTTTGTCCAGTAGTCACATATGGATGTGACAATTGGATGATAAAGAAAGCTGAATGCTGAAAAACTGATGCTTTTGAACTGTGGTGCTGGAGAAGACTCTTGAGAGTCCCTTGGACTGCAAGGAGATCAAACCAGTGAATCATAAAGGAAATAATTCCTGAATATTCATTGGAAGGACTGATGCTGATGCTGAAGCTCCAATACTTTGGCCACCTGATGTGAAGAATTGACTTATTAGAAAAGATCCTGATGCTGGGAAACATTGAAGGCAGGAGGAGAAGGGGACAACAGAGGATGAGATGGTTGGATGGCATCACTGACTCAATGGACATGATTTTGAACAAGCTCTGGGAGTTGGTGAAGGTCAGGGAAGTCTGGCATGCTACAGTTCATGGGGTCACAAATGTCAGATAAGACTGAACAACTGAACTGAATGATATTGTTAAAATATTATGATTGCATTTCTGGTCCAGGGTTCAGTTTTAGACTTTCAATAGTGGAAACATGCCCTTAAATTTCTGAGCAGCCAAGAGCAGTTGATAATGCTGTAAGAATGGACAGAGTGACCAAAGGCATTTATATTATAAATTTGCCCATATACACATATCTGGGATCAGTAGCAGGATAATAATATTAGACTACCATGATAATTTGCTAAATATTTATTACAACCTGAATTACCAGAGATTGAAAGGGGAGAGTAAGACAAGTTCCCTTTCTTAGATATGTTTATATTTTGGAGGGGAGACATATAAACAACTAACTGTCATGAAACTGATCGGGTACGTTGGCAACACATGGACTTAATTCTTCTGGGTGGGACAGAGAGCCAGAACCAAAGAGCAGGTGTTTGCCAAGTGGATACATTGAAGAAGGATGTTCTCAGTAGAGCAGCGTCATTATGGCATGAGCTCTGAATGTCTCAAGGTGCGGTATCTTAGAGATGAGTGTGTGTGTGTGTGCACATCACGTGCTAGAGATGAGGTCAAATTTAGCTGAGAACAGTCTTGAGTTTCCAAGTGATATAATCCAACTTTTGTTTAGAAAGTTAACTCTGACAGAAATAAAGACAATGCATCAGCAAGAGAAGAAATTGGGAGCAGGAGTTGAGGTATTTCAGGTATAAATTAGAGGAAAACTGAAGAGGAGAGAGGAGAAGATTTTGAGCAAACAGGGGGTCATCTGCAAGGTTTTCTGTATAAATGTCAGGGAGTACTGAAAGTAGTCCGGAGGATTAAGAAAGTAAGAATGAGTAATCAGTGAGAACATTCATTTAAGAAGTTTGACAATCAAAGAGGCAGAGACAGGGTTAGTAGACTTGAAAATCAGGCTGAATGGAAAGGAACATTTTCCTAGAGGAGATACTTAGTTAAAGATAGAAGGAAAGAAATGTGAGGAATTTAGGATGCAAAAGCAAGTAGTAATTGATAAAGAAGCTTCCAGAATAAAACCAATAGCACAGATGTCAGGCGTGTTCTT
>NW_011495049.1:1701108-1726553 GCF_000754665.1 Bison bison bison
GGCGTGTTCTTGGAACACGCCTGATGAGGATTCAGTTTTTCCCTAATAAGTAAAAGAAGCGGAATTAAGATGTTAGTAAGAGTAAACATACTGACCTCTCCTGTTTTTTTTTTCTGATAAATATGTGTGATGAAATTTTGAACTTTGACTGTATAATAAGTCAGTTGGGCTACAAGGCCATACAGATGTGGATAACAAGGATAAATATGTTTTAGAAGTAAGGGAAGGAAACCATGTGGATCATGGCTTGTGTTCCTTTTGTACTGTCAGCAAGAAGCGTCAAGTCATGTGTTAAGTCCAATTTCGATTATTCACGGCTCAGGAGGTAGCATATTTACATGTTCTACCTTTCCATGGCCCTGAATTCCTTTTATGTTTTATTAAAATTATGAGACTTACCTCCTTTATTATAAGAGCACCTCAACCCACTTTTATAAAGTGGTAGATAAAATGTGAATAAATACTGAAGATATTTCAAAAACAGTTTAGATATGGGAGAGATGGGGCCATATTATTGATTACTTAAAAGTGATAAAAAGTTAGAAGAGACAGAATAGGCCATTGTGTTCAATCCGGACATGCTGAAGTTAAGAAAAGGACTTTAGACCATAACAAGCATCTGCCACAAAGCAGTAGCAGGCTGAGAGAGCACGGTCTGTGGCAGTCACAGATTTGAAGGCTATTGTGTGTCACGATTTGCTTCAGCGATTCAGTAAGTCAAATTCAGAGTCTCCTAAGACTGTTAAACCCTCAGCCCTAATTTGTTCCTCTCTACGGTGAAATTACCCAGAATGCTAAAAGATACAATCCCCTCTTGATATGGTCACGAATTGTCTAAATCCAAAAGCCAACACAACCGACATGAATTTTAGCATTGTCCTTTCTCAGAGAGTGAGCACCAGTATAAATCTCTAGACAAGGTAAGACATGAGAAAATTATTTTGCAGAGTCTCTGATTAAACACAATAAATTAGTTAAGCAGTACCACTGAGATTTGTGCTGGAGAAGCAGAGTTCAGAACTCCAATGAGAACTTGTTGGAGTCCTTAAGAAAGGAATAAATTACATCTGAGAGAAACTTACCCTTCAGCAAAGAAATAAAATAGACTGCAAGTATTTGTTGAGTTATGAGGAGCTATAAATGGGATTTTGTTAGTTCTGAAAATGTAGGAGGAGGGCCTTTATTTTGCAGGAAGGCTCAGGATGGCATTCCAACTAGCTGGAGAGAGTCTGTTAGCTAGACAATAGTGTTCTCCAAGTAGGAGTCCTCCAGGCAAGAGTCTGGCCTGTTTAAAACAGAGGAAACACATCACACTTTGAATACAGTCATATCATATGATTTATTTTTGCTTTCAAACATACCGTCACTGACTTCTGTGGTCATTAAATGAGAATAAACACCCTTTCTTTACCTCCCCCTCTCCGACACCAGCAATTTCAAGGTGATTCTTTGTAGTTCTCTTTAGTCAGGACTCTAATACCACCTCCTACCATCCTCAAGTCCATGCCTTCTTTTCTCATAATAAAGAAATGAGAAGACCTCGCCTTTGCTAACTTTCTACAGGAGCCAAAGTTCCCATTGGGCCATAATCGGTAACCAGAGCTGAAGGCTTAGCAATTAAATTCTCCTTGAAAATATATGAATAAAAGTAGAAATGGTATGGGCTGATTTTTGACTAAACTTCTGCCAGCTCTTGCAATGTTTTATGAAGAAATGCTGGCATATTCAATAAATTTCGGCTGGCTGTTGTCCAGGAGAAATTATCACTAGCCCATTGAAGGATCTCTGGCTGCTCCTTAGGAAAGGGAGGGGAGGAAGAATCATTCTGGTTCATTCTGAGTTGTGCATTATACATTAAATTAAAATATATGTTTCACCCATTTAGCAGTCTGAATAATAAAAGCTGTATACAGCTGCAACAACTCTGCTCTATGCGTTTTAATGACTGATTTGTGAATATACTAGAATTATAACTGCTATTCAAATATTTTCCTTTTTTAAGATGTCACAAATCCCTCCCTTTAAAAATGCACAGACAAACACTTTATAATCTTTTAATAATTTGGACTAAAGAGTTTTAAAGCTTAGAATATGTGGAAATTATTTGTTTTAGGACCAGTAAATATAATGGGCTTGTCAATATGGTATTCAAATAACTGTCAAAATATTTGGAGTGTCTCCAGCAAAGGGAACCTAACTCGATTTCTGCATTCAAATGAATTCTAAATAGAAAAAGTGATATACAGTTCAAAAGGAAGCATTAGACTATAAAGCACCTTTCCATTTCTCTAAGGAATTGTGATCTACTGCTCAAATAGACTTTTAAATGGCTGCTGAGTTTTCAGCCTTCTCAGATGTTCATACTTAAATCAGTTTGAACTAGTTAAGTAGAGTCACAATTAGAATTGTAATTTCTTTTCTTTCCGTTTTTAACCAATTGTGAAGAAAGCTAATAAAATTGGGAAATGAACATCTGCAACCTTTAATATGAAAACTGGGTCTTAGAAGGGTGAAATAATGCTTTATCGGCCTCCAGGGGGTATTTTCCTAAGCATAATGCCAGTTTTAATGTAGGCGTTCTGTACTTTTTGTACAATGAAGCATAAACCAGAGGCTTTCTCTAATCAGTTCTAGAAATCAGGAGATTTAGATTCAACTTATGAGAAAAAAATGGCGTTTGATGACAAAGATAATAATATAATATCTTCAATTTCTCATAGAAACCAAGAAAAATATCTGTTAGCTAAGAAGCCAAAAGTTTAGGATACTTCTGATTGCTGTGAGGAGATTCTCAGTAATTCGGATGTCCATTCTTAGGTAGAAAACATGTCGGTAAGACATGAAATTCTATGGAATCTTTAGCAGAGCATTACAATCGTAGAAGTCATTCCCTTTATGTTTGCTTATTTCAGTCTCAAATAACTTATAGTCTACTAACATTGCTCCCAGGATCTCATTTTACAAAGTATTGTTTCCAAAAAATAAAACAATTTGAAGAATCTTAGAAGCTTAAAAATAATGTTTTATTCCTGATTCTATTTGTGGTTTGTAACACTGATTCAAACTTCTTCCTAAGCAATTTTTGTTAACATGTATAAAGTGGGTGAAGAGTCTGCCTGCAATGCGGGAAACCCTGGTTTGATCCCTGGTTCAGAAGATCCCCTGGAGAAGGAAATGGCAACTACTCTTGCCTGGAGAATCCCATGGATTGAGAAGCCTGGTAGGCTACAGTCCATGCGGTTGCAGAGAGTCGGACACAACTGAATGACTTCACTTTCACTTTCATAAACTGATCTAAATGTCTATTATGAGAATTAATTTAGGAAATCCCATTTGTAATTGTTACTCTAGAGCAGGGGTCAGCAAACTTCTTCTGTAACAACAACAACAAAAAAAACCAGTGGGCAGTTTGGATTTTGGAGTGAGGATGCTGTCGGTCACACTAGGTGAACCCTGCTGTCCTAATGCCAAGTGAGCCATAGAAAATGTGCAAAATGTGTGTGTGTGGCTGGTGGACGTGGCCCTTCTTGGGCTGTTCTAGAACAGTGATTCTCAGTTGGTTTTGGTGTGATGGGAAGGAACTTTGGCAAGTTCATTGGGGAGTAAAGTTCAAGAGAGTCCCTACTGGAAAATTTCATCTTTTTCCTGTAAAGAGTTCACAGGAAAGGACTTCCCTAGTGGTCCAGTGGTTAAGACTCACTCTTTCTATGCAGGGTTCCATCCCTGGTGGGGGGAAGAAAATTTATTTTTTAGCTGAAATAATAATTTTGTGGGGTTTCTAGGTCTTTAAAATTGCAAAAATAAAACAAAGAGGGTCAGAAATCACTTTTAGTATTACTATAACATTAGCATATATCGTCTAGACAAGTGATGTCCAATAGAAGTATCATGAGACATATATGTGAGTTTCAGTTTTTGAGCAACTATGTTAAAAAAGTTAAAAAAAAACTGAAACAGGTAAAATAAATTTTATAATGTGCTTTATTAAATAAATATATAAAATATTGTTGTACTATAATCCATATTAAACATTATTAATAGGGTACTTTACATTATTTTTTGTACAAAAGTCTTTGAAATCTGGTATATATTTTACACTTACAGCATATTTCAACTTGGACTAGTCGTATTTCTGGTGTTCAATGGCCATATGTGGCTAGGAGTACCACACTGGACAGAAAAGGAAAAGACCCTATAATATGTTACTTTTACTCACTGGACTATATTTTGAGAATAAATGGTGTAAAGCATAGGACAGATGAATGTTCTCCTTCTCCTCTACAGCAGTGAGCCTGGCAGCAGCCAAAAAGGTCTTCATAATGCAGCATTTTGGGAAGTTACTGCCAATCAAGAGAGATGGCATTTAGAATGAACCTCTCTGCCAGTGTATATAGAGACCATAATTGGAATTCAATCATGCGATTGATGATTTGAAATCTCCTGACTCATTTCACACAGTCATTTTCTTTTATTTGCCAACTAGGGGTCGAAAATCCCAATACCAGGAGAGATCAGAGAGAGAGCAGTGAGAGAATCCAGCTGGAGGACAACCATGGGTGTGATGGGCCATCTGCAGCAGGCGACAGGTATGTACCTTTCACGATGTATCCACCTTCCAAAAGCTAATCACGTGTCAGCAAAACAGACACATCTGCAAGACTCACCGTCGGACGTCCAGACCTGTTGGTTTGCAGTCTTTGGTACATGCATTAAGTATAAAGACATGTCACTATTTCAAGGGAATTAACACTATTGTTGTTATTAGTACTTGTCTGATCTTTGACAGTTGTGGGGGTCAGGTGATTTGACCCCAGCCTCGCCTCTTCGTCTGCCCTTCTGTCTTATGGGCATATTCTGCTCACTTTGACCAGAGATGCTGTCACAAAGTCCCTTTGCTTGTCATTCCTCTACTCTTCTTTGCCCACCAGGGAAAAAAATGCCCTTCTCTGAAGCCTTCCCAATCTCTCTCTAATGTTCATAGCTGTAATGAACATAGACGACACTTCTTAATCCTCAGAGCAGTATCATGGGTATCAGTATCATTATCAGTATCAGATGCACAAAGGCAAAATTCAAAAAAAAAAAAAAAACTCTTGAAGCTGAAAGCCTTTAAGAACTCATCTGGTAATAAAATCTTGCCTGATCTGAACTCATTTATTAGCAAACTCTGACATTGCTGGACATGAGTCTCTTTATAGGTCTTTATTTAGCTAACAGTTATGAAAATCCATAGTGCAGAGACATTAGCATTTTGAATATAGGGGCTGGCCTTTGGAATGATTGTGTAAATATATGGTGTTAATACCGTGCTATCCTACTAACATCTGAAAAGTTCTGAAACACATCTGGCTCCAACTGTGCCTTGATTAGCGAGCTTTTATTACTAGTAGTAGGAGTATCAGTAAGTAGTTATTAGGCACAAAATATATTCCAAGTTCCTTATGTATTTTAACTCTTTTATTCTGCACAACAACCCAATTAGGTTAAGTATTATTATTCCCTTCTTTTGTAGATGTAAACAGTAAGGCATTTGTAAAGCCAAGTCACTTGCCCAAGGTCACACAGCTCCTAAGCGGCACCATCAGGCACTGCAGATAATCAAACCCAGGTAGTCTGGCTGAGTCTTTCCTGCTGTGCAGAAGCACCCATCTGAGAGTTTGTTATGGGTTCCCCTCACTTGACATTTACTACGTGAATGCTCTGTCTCCTGAACTAGAATTCCTCCTCCTTAAAAGCAAAGATTGTCTGCCTGATACTACCTAAAAGGTAAGGGTGTGAACTTAACAGCATTTATAGCAAAGAATGACTAGGTAAAAAGGAGCATTGTGGATTTCAGTAAGATTCTGCAGATGATGGTTCTGCATTTGTTCGGCCTTCCACAAAGCTTATTTAACTTTGCATGACCTGACAGTTATTAAACTCTGCCTCCCTCAGTGAAAATAAGCAGAGGCACAACCATATATGCAATCACCTCAACTACAGTGAAGATGAGTTTGTTTCAGGTACCTACTTATTTAATGCTTATTTTGATCTATGCAGTATGTAAGAGCTGTTTATGTCTTACCGTGTAGCATGTATAGTTTCTGGGGCGTCACTATTACTATTCCCATGTTACCGAAGAGAACACCAAGGATGGGAGATGTGTGACTGTGATGCTGGGAAATGGTAAAAGTGTACAAAGTGTAGATGGTTTGAGCCAGGAGCTCATAGTCTTCGTCATCATCCTTCTCTGACTCTGGCTTTCTTCTGAGAGGACTTCCTAAGATATGTCACTTTCTGACTTGAGTCTTCTTGTCTATTCACATTTCTTGCCACTCCATTTACATCAGAGGATTTGGGTTTCTGAATATTCCGTCCTCTTACCATAGACGACACTTCTTAATCCTCAGAGCAGTATCATGGGTTTGTACTGTTGGTGTTTCCATTTTACAGATTTGGAAACTGAGGCTCATAGGCTTTAAGTCGTTTACTCAAATTCACATACAGAATTTGTGTGGCTGAACTAGATTAAAGTATAGGCTAACTGATCTAAGGTCTCATACACTGACAGCTCATGGTAACTAGTTTCATATTATTTCAACACTCTAAGAACAAATGAAAATTATTAAAAACACAAAACACCAAAGTTATCCATGGAACTTTCTTTAATTGAACTTCCTACGTACTGACTCAATGAAGAAACATGAACCTAATTGAATACTCTTCTCAGATTCACCAGGGGCATATTTTTGCTCTTAGCATGAAATATTTACTGTTTGCCTCTGTTTAGCCTATATATCTCATTTTCAAAGCTAGAGTCTTTTTTTCTGGTTAATCATATTTATCAGTGAAACACAATTTAAGTCACTGAAATAAAGACTAAATGAAATAAGAGGAGAAAAGTGGAATAAAGAAGTTCTGGACAAAAAGTCTTTTGACCACAGATGGATGCCAGATTGGAAATTTTATTTTTCTTCGAAAGTGATTAATCATAGCAATCACCAATAAACAGTAGTACGTATTTCTGTGTTACCTCTTTATGCATTGAAAAAAAAAAAGCACCAACTAACCCCTAGTACCAACTTACTCTTTTTAACTATTGGGATATTTTTTAGAAGCATCAATGTAGGTAAAAAAAAAAAAAAAAGACTTTATGAGCAGTCTGATTGATTGCAAGTTAAAAGAAAAAGCAGGCTTTCCCCCTTCTTTGGGCTTAAGTCCTGTGGGTATATCTCTGAATCTTCAAATAAGTCCCTCCAAGGGAGAAAAACCCATCATTTACAATATGCAACCTCAGTGCCTGGGGACTTCCTGTCACCTCACTTTGGAAATGTTTGGTGAGCTATGCACATCACGAAAATTAGGTAATAAAAACCCACCACCATCCAACCAGGAAAATCTATTACTTACCTCTTCTATTAATAGAGTTAGAGCTTCGATTTCACACTGCAAAAAGCTCAGATTTATTTTGCTTACTTGAATCTCAAAGCTTGAGTGGTCTCCGATTTGGGAAATGTAAATTCTGCTTCCTTTTAAGCTAAATAATAGTTCTATTTATAACACTTGTCATAGCCTTTATACTTTTTTTTGCATATAAAATGCTGCAATACATATACCTACTCTAATGTTTCTAGTAGGGTGAATTTAGCACACCGATTTATCAGAAAATAGGGAAAAAAAGAACCATGCTCACCTTGGGGAGCAGATGTGGAAGTATTGGGGGAACTGATGACCGTTTCACCCACTTGCAAATGAGAGGTGAAAATTCATCTTGTTCACTTGTAAATTCATGCGGAGCTTTTCTTTTCGCTGAGGTGTTTGATTTGATAGAGGAAACGTGCAGAGGATTGAGGATTTTGTTTTAAGGCAATTCCATTTCTCACAATGCCTCCTACCTTCTGTGCATCTATCATTTAGAAAAACGGTGAATAGAGCTTAAGTAGCTAATAGCCAACTCCAGTTCCCATTTTTATCAGTGAAAGAGTTTTTCTGTTCAAAATGCGAACAGTTAAATGAAAAACTAACCAACCAGCCATTGGGTGGCACTGTCGCTCCACTGAGTTCTTGGTTAGAGAGCATTTCTCTTATCCTAAAAAAGGGAAAGGAAGCACGTTTATGCCTTAAAGAAAGTGGCATTGTTTAAATGGGATAATTGGATTTCCTCTCTCTTTGTTTCTTTCTATCCACCAAATACCCTTTGACCCAGGAATAACACGTAGGTTTAAACTCAGATAGCAGTATCCGCTGTTTGGTTCATGCTACGTGGGCTTGGCGTGGGAGAAGGATTCTGGTGCCATAGCCAAGCCAATGGGGAGATGGCTACCGGTGATTAACCATGTTTGTTGTGCACACAGAATATTGGACTGTTGACGAAACTTGTCATTCTTGATACTGAACTCTAGATGAGTGCCTGTGATAGAAATAATTCTGTACTACCGTTGGGGCTAGATAGAGAAAATAGGAGTGGAATTTGGTTTTGATTGTAAGAGTAATGTTAGGTGGTGTGTTATGAGTCAGACTATTCTGGCACATCGTTAATCTCGGTAATGTGAACGTGACTGGAACTGTATGTGTCCTCTCTTCTTGCCTCACCTAATCCAGCCAGGGTTTTAAAGATTATGAGGAAATGGTGTCATTACCATGGGGAGGTTAATGGTTTTTGGCTAGTTAGTGCTAGAGGGCAGAGGCCAGAAAAAGATGTCTTCATAATATCAGAAACCTCAAAGCCTAGAGAATATCCTCATTTTAGAGTTTAAAATCCTGTGTTTTTTAACTTGAGATCTATTATGGGTCTTAAGATTTACCATGAAAGAACTGTGACTATGACACATGTGTGAGTCTATGAGTGCATTAAACATTTTCTGCCTTCTCTGAAGATCTTACTGTATTCCTCAACATGGGGTATTTACTGAATGGGCTCTGCATTTGTGTTTTCTGGCATGTTGAAAATGATCAGTGTTTATGTGGCTAATGAGCACTTGACCTATGGCTTGTGTGACTGAGGACCTGGATTCTACATTTTTGTATAATTGTAATTAATTTGAACATGAATGTAAATAATCCGACGTGGCTATTAGCTGTTGTATGTGTATGTATGTGTATTGTGTGTCTGTATTGTACGTATATTCCATGTGTAGTGTATTGTTTCGCTAGCGCAGTGGAGTTGAAGCTACTGTAGAAACTATTAACACTGGGGTTTGAATAATATACAGGCTATCAAACCAGATGGCCCTTATATAGGTAGAATAAGGCCCAGTAAGGACAGTTAAGGTTTACTAAGCATTCGTTATATGTATGGCATTGTTCTAAATATTTTACATATTTAGTCTTCCCAGCAACATATGAGGAAAAGGCTTTATCCCCATTTTGCAGGTGAAAAAATTTATAACAAAGCAAAAAAGCACACGCACACACACATTCCATAAGATGTTATGGAAAAACCCAAATGGACTGTTTGGCCAACCCTATGGATGGATTCCCAAGTAGGATATGTTGGCCCACTAATAGTTTGGTTTCTTTTCTAACATACACTGCTTCAGTGTGTGTTCATTGTTTACTTAGAAAGGTGGTTGAGTTGGCAGTTGGAAGGGGCAAAGAGGGATGGCCATACACAATAGTGCCTAACAAACCTCAACTACTACCTCCCTGGGCATTACCCAGCCCACTCAGCAGGCAGGAGTCCCCTTTGGAAGCAGTGTGGTGGCTGATGTTCCTTGGGAGTGCTGTCTTCTTCTCTTCTAAGTAGCTGATTGAAGTGTTTCTTCTAAGCAAACAGATTTCCTTCCTGGGAGGTTTTCTAGCAAATATAGTTTCCTCCTGCACCTTCTTACATTTACTGAGTTGTTCTAACATGCTTTACAGATAAGCATCTTGGGTAACTGCCTGTACCTGACTGTGAGAGGAGCCCACAGCTAAGGTGCTATTGTAGCCAAAGGATGGCAAAGCTTTACTCTAGGACACACAGTCAGCATAGGCTTCTGTGAGGGACAGAATGATGCCTTCCACTTCAATGACGCTCATGTCCTAATCCCTAGAACTCATGAATATGTTACTGTACGTGGTAAGAAGGAGCTCTGCATGTGCCATTAGGTTCCAGATTTTGAGACAGGAAGGGTTATATCAGGATAGCCTGTTGTAATCACAAAGAACCTTTTTGGAGAGAGGCATGAAGTCAGAGAAGAAAAGAATATGTTGATGGGAGAGAGAGAGATGAGAAGATGCTACGCCGATGGCTTTTAGGATGGAAGAGGGCCCAGGGGACAAGGAATGTAGGTGGCATCAAGAATCTGGAAAAGGCAATGAAACAGATGTTCTTCAAGAGCCAGCAGGTCTGTTCTGAACTTCTCACTTCCAACACTGTGAGGCCAAAAAATGATGTTGTCTTAAGTACTATGTTGCTGCAGAAGACAGGAGACTAATACAGCTTTTTTGACAGAAGACTTTTAAAAATTGATACAGAAGAGAAGGGTGTTCCTGCCAGAGAAACCAGCAAATTCAAAGGCATGAGGCTCCAAAACAGCATTCAGCTCGAGGGAACAGTGTGTGTCTCAGGGCAGCCCACAGCCAAGGTGTGTTTCAGGGAAATAAGGTACTGTACAGGAAAGGAGCATTCTGGTTTTGCTGCTAATATCTAAGTGTTCTGAGGGATTCTGTGGGTGTTCTGAGACCCACATCAGGGCCATGCTTTCCTCTTATGGACCACATGTGGACCTCAGGAATCTCTTGTGTATTTCTCTTTCCATAGAGATCAAGAGAAAAACCCATAAATATTTGCTACAAGTAAAGATGAAGGATCCCAAGTCATTAAAAATAAGAAAGTAACATGAAAGAGAGAAAGCTATTTCTGTTTCCTCAGATAGAATTTTTTTTTCCCTTTACTGGCATTAGGAAGTGAATGAGAAGAGAGAAATGATCAATTTCAGATTGGACCAAGGCTCCTAAAGGAAATCTTTGTGACCCACATAATATATCTTATACTTTCATCTTTTTTCATGCATCTTTCATCTTTTTTTTCCGGGTGGGCGGGGGAGCTCCAAAATCACCACAGATAGTGACTGCAGCCATGAAATTAAAAGATGTTTGCTCTTTGGAAGAAAAGTTATGACCAACCTAGACAGCATATTAAAAAGCAGAGATACTACTTTGCCAACAAAGGTCCATCTAGTTAAAGATATGGTTTTTCCAGTAGTCATGTATGGATGTGAGAGTTGGAGTGTAAAGAAAGCTGAGTGCCAAAGAATGGATGCTTTTGAAGTGTGGTATTGGAGAAGACTCTTGAGAGTCCCTTGGACTGCAAGGAGATCCAACCAGTCCATCCTAAATGGAATCAGTCCTGAATATTCATTGGAAGGACTGATGCTGAAGCTGAAACTCCAATACTTTGGCCACCTGATGCAAAGATACTGACTCATTAGAAAAGACCTTGATGCTGGGAAAGATTGAGGGCAGGAGGAGAAGGGGATGACAGAGGATGAGATGATTGGATGGCATCACCGACTCAATGGACATGAATTTGTAAGCTCTGGGAGTTGGTGATGGACAGGGAAGCCTGGCATGCTGCAGTCCATGGGGTTGCAAAGAGTTGGACGTGACTGAGCGACTGAACTGATACTTTCATCACATTATGGGATTTTCCAGGCAAGAGTACTGGAGTGGATGTGCATATGTGTGTATATGAGAGCAGGAGGGTGAATGGTCAAATTAGTTAAGAGATTTCCTTTTGGGGAAAAATATTTTTCCCTTTGGGAAAATTTTTGATAAACCCTTGTCTTGGAGGATAAGCTAGTTCTGCACACCTCGATATGTGAGCCCCAAGTTTTCAGAAGCGTGTGTACAAGAGGGAGGGGAACAGAGCAGAGACGAGAGGGAATCTTATACTTTATGGATGGGCTTCTCCATCCTAGGGGCTTTCCTTGTGGCTCAGCTGGCAAATAATCGGCCTGCAATGTGAGAGACTTGGGTTCAATCCCTGGGTTGGGAAGAACCCCTAGAGAGGGGAAAGGCTACCCACTCCAGTACTATGGCCTTGAGACTTTCATGGACTGTATTGGAGTTGCAAAGGGTCAGACACAAGTGAGCGACTTTCATTTTCACTTTCACTTTCTGCATCCTAGACATTGTCAGGGAAGACTTCAAATGTTCTGAAATATTTCGTGAGTTTCTTGTAGCACCTAGTGAACATACCAGAGCTTTACATCTGGGATTCTTCAGAGGAGACGCAGAGAGCAGGTATAGACACAAGCACGATAGTCACCATGGACAGTTAGATTTCTACAACATTTGCTGTTTTATTAAATACACTTGATCCGGTGACTTCTCTCTGCTATTGTTTTTTTTTTAACTTTATTTTATTTTTAAACTTTACAATATTGTATTGGTTTTGCCAAATATCAAAATGAATCCGCCACAGGTATACATGTGTTCCCCATCCTGCTTTTGTAATACTAAGTCTGGTTTGTTCAGAGTTCCTAGGGAATTGATGGTTAAACTGGGGATGGGGTAGGGTAAGGTGAGTGAAGTACTTGCCGCTAAGTCACTTCAGTCGTGTCCGACTCTGTGTGACCCCATAGACGGCAGCCCACCAGGCTCCCCCGTCCCTGGGATTCTCCAGGCAAGAACACTGGAGTGAGTTGCCATTTCCTTCTCCAATGCATGAAAGTGAAAAGTGAAAGTGAAGTTGCTGAGTCTTGTCCAACTCTTAGTGACCCCATGGACTGCAGCCTACCAGGCTCCTCCATCCACGGGATTCTCCAGGCAAGAACACTGGAGTGGGGTGCCATCGCCTTCTCCGTGAAGTACTTGACTAGTACACAATATTGTGCTCAGTCACTCAGTCGTGTCCAGCTCTTTGCAACCGTAGGGACAGTAGCCCGCCAGGCTTTGTCCATGGAAATTTTCAGGCAAGAATATTGGAGTGGGTTGCCATTTCCTGCTCCAGGGGATCTTCCTGAAACAGGGAGATTCATGCCTCCTGTATCTTCTGTGTTACAGGTGGATTCTTTACTGATGATCCATTGGGAAAGACCTACACAACATTTAATGGGCACCCAAAAAATTCAGTAATTTAGGATAAATGCTATTTAAATATACTATTTAAAAATAAAAATTAATGCAAAAAATAACAGTTTCATGCTGGAAAGCTGAGACACAGTTTTTAAAAATTCTGTCTTTATTTTAGATTTTTGATGTGTTGATATTTTTGTCACCTGGATTTTATATTAACTTGGATTTTTTTTTAAAAAATTGCAATAAAATATGTCTTGTTTATTGAGTTTTTCTGGGCACCTCTTGTCATGAATACTATATGGCCATAAACAAGCTGGGAGATAAGGAGGTGAGGAACTTGAGTAAGGATTCACCACCTACTGATATCAAGTAAGAGCAGTAGGTAAGAAACAATTCTGTTCCCCTCATTTGAAAAAGGTACAGTGCAGAAAAATGTCTCAGGTGGTGAGCCAGAACTAGAACAAAGTCTTCTAATTCCCAGGTCTGTACTCTTCCATAGCTTAGGTAATTTCTTAGTTGAGATTTCTGATTTCCTTCTCATTTTCTTTCATCCTTTTATCTTCTTGTCTGTTGGTATTAGTCCAGTTGGTATAGGAGACTGAAAATACCTAAGTACGTGAATTTAATTCTCATTTTTTCTAATTTGTGTTACTCTCACTGACATGTAAAAGTAGAACAACAGTTTCTGTGCTATTGATTTGCCATTTCATTGTTGCTTTTTTACTGTATGTAGTTCTGGCCTGCGTACAGTCATAGCACCTACACGTGAGAGCTGATTGATTCTGACACATCATTTAGATATTTAGTTGTAGTTACCGTTTTATTAGGATGTATTCCATTGCCATTTTTTCTACTGTTATTTTATCTTTATGGATAAATGATTTGACAATGAATAACAGATAGGCAGATAGATATAGATGTACAGAGAAGTAGATAGATAGATATATAGATAATAAATGTGATATCTGTCAAATGACTCGATTCAAATGAGGGCTAAATTTCCCCACATAGTGCCTATTTACAAAATATCAACCATTACCTAATAAATGCTGTTTTAAAAAGTGAATTTGGAGCAATTCTTGTTATTCATGTTTTGTATAATCTTTCAGTGATCCAATTTTTCTTATATGTTTAAGTCCTGATAAATGCAGGGGAAAAGTAAAATAATAAATTTTTTATTGCCTTAGAGAAATTGCTTTAAGAGTAGCCTGTAAGTGTCAAACTGTTTACTTCTTGTTTGTCCAAAATGGGAATACTCCATATGGATGCACAATGATGAGGAGCTTTTGGGCTGAACTCAGGAAGATGCAAACAGCATTCCCAGAGACCGAGGGGAGACCTTGTCCCTAGTGTATCACAGCTGTGCTCAGAAGAGCCCTTGTGATCACAGGTCAAGGAGATGGAGAACAGATAATCCACTGGGGACAGCTGAGAGATAGAACACGTCCCAAGGCAATGAATGGGAGAATCCACTCTAACATCTGGCTTTGTGCACTGGACTGTGGGCCCAGGTGAGGGTGGGATAACAGATTCCCTTTGAACGGAATCGGTTCACCTACAACAGTGGCTACTGATTGCTTTAAATCTGGAAGAAACATTAAACAATTGCACATGTTTGTACTCTATTTGAATGGCAGAGCACAGTGGTTAAGGACACTGAGTGTATCTGGAAGGTCACCTCTTACACTAACTAGTTGTGCCTTTGGCTAATCTGCCTACCTTCTCTGAAATGGGAGTGGTGGTAGCAGTTACCTTAGTAGTCACCTCATTGTGTGGTGATGGGCATTACTTGAGAACAGAGACTTCAGATACCTCCCCACAGTGTAGCCAAGGTGATATTTTAAAACATAAACCACATTAGATGTACACAAGAACCAAAGGATCTGACCACTGCCCTGCTGACCTCATCTGCAAGCTCTCTCCCCTCCACACCCTCTACATCAGTGGTCCCCAATCTTTTTGGCACCAGGGACCAGTTTCATGGAAATCACTTTTTCCACACATGGGAGCAGGGGGTGATTTTGGATGATTCTTTTAAGTAGCACAGCACCTCGCATCTGCAATTCACAGTAAGCTTTGCACTCCTATGAGAATCTAAATCTGCCTCTGATCTGACAGAAAGAGGAACTCAGGCGGTAAGGCGAGTGATGGGGAGTGGCTGTCAATACTGATGAAGCTTTACTTTCTTGCCCACCACTCACCTCCTGCTGTGTGGCCCAGTTCCTAACAGGCCATAGACCAGTAATGGTCTGTGGTCTAGGGGTTGGAGAACCCTGCTTTATACCATGTTCATGTCACTCCAGCTTTTTTTTTTCCTGTCTCTTATACACACAGACTCATTCCTATATTTCCAGCAGAACACTTATACTGACTTTTTTTCTGCCTGAATTTTCTTCTTCCAGCTGTTTACAGAGAACTTCTGTGACTACCCAACGAATATGCAGTCTCTTTCCACCCCATGATGACCTTCCATTCCTTTTCCCCATACTGTTTTCTCCACAGCACCTGTAATTATCTATTTGCTTTGTTCTCATTTCTATTCCCCTTGCCTCAGTTAAGGCATAAGCTACTTGTCGGTCTCATTCAACATGGTCAGCCATGTGTTTAGAAAATTGCCTGGTGGTAGGAACTCAATTGAAAATGCATCAGATGACTGAATGAATGAGCACAAAGTCTGTGACTCAGCCAAGATGATCTCTTCCTGTGCCTGTGTTTGTGCTGCTGTTTACACAAAGGAGACGGTGAAGTTGGGCTTGTCAGCACTGTTTCATGGCTTTGCTAGCGTGATTCCTCTCTGAGGTCTGGGGAGAGAGGCCTTTTGTCTCAGGATTAAAGGCCTGTTTGCTTTTACTGCCTGGAATAAGCACTGTCACAGCTAATCATTTGAACTTTCATGGTATTCAAGGGCTGATGTAGGTATTTGAGATCTTAATAGCAAAAGTAAAAAGAATATTTACATAGTTCATAAAAGGACACCCTATGCCTCCTTTCTGCATTTTACAGCACCTCATCACAGTGGAGAGTGGATTCAGTGATGCACTCAGTTTTATATTATCTCAGACTTGCACCACAGTCAGATGACCACCTGGCTTTAAAACTTCTTGAAGCAAATCACCCATTGCCACTGATACTAAAATGACTTCTTCCTGAAATCCCAATAAATCCCCCAAATGTTATGCAAATTGAAAAATACCCCTGTCAAAAGTCTGTCAGATAACACCTCTCATTCCCAAGGACTATTTGTAAGCTTTCAGAAACATCCAGAAAGAAGTAATGAATTGTTCTGGTACACTGTTCTGGCAGCCATTAATAAATCAATATGAAGGGGAGTTCTGAAGGGCAAAATGTTGCTGTCGGTGGGTGTCCGATTTAATTTTGCTCTAAATTAATATTTCGAATATGATAAGTGAGCTGGCAGGAACAGATTTCATGATTAATTCTATGGAGTCAAAAATGCTTTGATTGCACTTTAATAGCTGCTCCACTGATCTAAAAGTGCCTGAAACAGGCTCACGTGGGCCAGCTCACAAATTGCATGATAATGTGGATCCCACCCAAGGAGGAGATTTACTTTTATTTTCGAATCTCTGGCATACCTTAGGATAGCCAGGTTTCATCGTGCAGGCAGAGACACTTTTATAGCCTGTGAGCCATTGCTGAATGATGCACGGGGCATGAGTGAACAGAAAGTGCCATTAGAACTCCTCTGTAAGTCCCGCCTATCTGAAGCCATATAAATCAGCATCCGATGAAGTCATTGCTTCCCTGGAAATGAGGGTCCCTAGAATGAAAAGTTCTATTGCAGAAGGACCAGAAAGGTACATGTCACCTGAGCTCATGAATGAGAAACACAAAGGGAAGCTGAGGGTTTACTTTGGAGTCAATATGGACTTATAATTGGTGCTAGCATGATAGGCTTATGGTGGTGAATATTGGGAGGCTGCTGCTGAAATTTTGTATTTGTTAGTAGTTTATTGAGTGCACCAAAATTTTACTACATGGTATGACTTTAAGGATATAGGTAGCAGAGTACCTACATTCATGGAGCTTAGTTCCAGCTTGTGAGGCAGACACCTGAACACTAGGTTCAGGAGGGCAGAGTGGAAGATTGAACAAAGTGCTTTGGTTCCAAATGGGAGGATGGAATTAGCTGTATCTGGGGGCTTATGTATTTCATTTCAGTCTTAGAGAATGAATAAGGCTTTGCTGGGAGTACACAGGTATTTTAAGCAGAGAAAATACAGGGGAAAAGCATGAAAATATGAAAACTCTTGGCATGTGTGAAGAATGGTAGGTAGTTCAGTCTGATTAATAAGCACAGGGCTTTAAGGGTGGAGAGAGGCAAGACTGAAGACAGTTTGACATTAGTTAAGGGTTTTGAATGTGATGTTAAAGTGAGCCTCTTTCATGGGCAGTGGAGAATCAGGAACATATTTTAAGGAGATAGAATTGTGATGTACACTTCAGAAAGAACAGTAAGGAAGCTATGACTATGTTGAGGATTATGTTGAGGAGAAATCTAAATCTCATCACAAACTCAGATTTCTGCTTAGGACAACGCCTTAGAAGTCCCACTGCTTAACATGTCTGGAAAAATAAATTTGTGGGGAGACCTCGATCCTTTCATAGGCATCTGAGGACTTACATTACAGTTTTTTTGTGTTATCTTCCAGACAAGTCACAAATACCACCAAATAAGTGTTCTAGTATTGAAGTGTGCATCTCAAGGGTCTCTAGGTAGAGATATGTCTTGGGTCTCAGACTAATCTTTATGAAAATGTTTTAAGTCTCTTCTATGTGGATGAGTAAAATTTAAAAGGGAAAAATGATGAATCAATTCCCATTTTTAGATTGTTTTGAATATAGGCTAGACTTTTAGAGTCGGAGATACACTGAATGACCCTCATATTTCCTTGATGCCATAGCAAATGTGAAGGGAAAAAAGTATTTTCATGTCTTCTGATCTTTTTATAAATCTATGTAATATTTAATTTATCTGATGGTTGGGTAAAAGGTGGGTGAATGCAGTCCTGTTATTTTTTTTTTTTTAACAGAAGAAAGAAAACTCACAGCTTTGACTAGGTCACTCATACCTCATTTTCTTTCAAGCTTTTGATTTACTTGTTATCTTTTTATTTTTTACCTTGCTATTTCAAAGTACATTTCAGTTATGTTTAAGATTGTTTACTATGCATTGGTGTTAAAGTTTTGCTATTAACATTTGTTGGAATCCTTGAAAATTATTAAAGTTCAAAAAGACTTACCTGAGAAGTTCATTCACTTTTCTTTATATACATCAGATCATTCACTAGTTTTTTTCACTCATCTCCACCAAATTGTTACCTAACAAGCTCATATATTTTTGGTTTCACTGCATTTCTAAGGTGTTTGGATACAAATCTAGTGTCTAAATTTGTAAATTAATGGGTAAGGGAAATATCCAGACTCATATGAATGAATCTCTTTTTGTTTGTTTTAGATCTAGCAAAACTGAAGTTTAAAGATGAAAACTGTTTTGAAGGTCAGGTACTCATTCAACGTGGTCTCGCCCATTGATTATTACCTGCCTGGGATGCAGTTAATGTGAGGTGTGTTCCTGCATTCTAAAGTCACTTAATGACTGAAATTCCTCCACACGATACTACACACAGTCACCTCCATCTGGCCAACGGTTGTACAGAATGCTGGTTTCCTCAGTTTTCCAAAGTTGCTAGGATGTAAAGACACTGCCTTTTCCTGAAAAGGTGCACAGGAGATTGAAATGCCAAACCAGGATGCTAATTTATTATCTTACCTTGAGAAATAGAACTGTCAGGAGGTCAAGATATTGTTCTGACTTAGCACATTCTTCCCTTTAGGCCTTGGAGTATCAGGATAGTCTTCACAATCATCTTCCAGAATTGCATGAAAAATCAAACTTTTTTTTTTTTGCCTTGTGGAGATGGCCATAGCTTTCTTTGAATCTGGAAGTCAAGATTCCATGCACTAGGCAAAGTACAAGTGAAACCAAATTCTTGAAAGACAAACATAGAATTGGAAATCAGAAAGTAGATCAAAAAGGTGAATGCTTGACGTCACAGCCCTCATATGTTATACTTTCCAAGGCAGGCAGGATCACTGAGCTGGTGGGGTATCCTCCTCTCCAGATCAGTTTTCATATGTGTTCTGAATGTTGGTTTTAAGACACATCTTCTCCAAGGCTTCCATGACCAATCAAGTTCTCTTCTGCTCCAAAGTCTTTGTTGACGTATGTTGCCATCTTCCGTGTAATTAAATTCAATCTTTCCAAGCCTTGAGAACTCTTCAGTATCTTAGAAGTGGTATTAACACGTGGCCTATTTGATATTGGTTTATATTTTCCATTGCATAGGACAATCTGCATTGTCTTATTTCTACAATTTGGCTGAGTTAGGAGAAGGCAAATCATCATGATTTTAAAGGTACTGGCAGCATGAATATCAAGAGTTTTATTATTTTGAATTTTGAGGCAGTTCCTGTTGAAATTAATATACCCCAAGACTCTGATGCTGGGAGGGATTGGGCGTAGGAGGAGAAGGGGACGACAGAGGATGAGATGGCTGGATGGCATCACTGACTCGATGGACATGAGTCTGAGTGAACTCCGGGAGTTGGTGATGGACAGGGAGGCCTGGTGTGCTGCGATTCATGGGGTCGCAAAGAGTCGGACACGACTGAGCGACTGAACTGAACTGAACTGAAAGAAAAAAAAAAGTTTAGTCACTCTACTCTTCATTTTGAATTTGTCTCTTCAGTTCCTCCTTGAAAACTTTTGCCACATGATCGTCAGTTTTGGTTGTGTAGATCGCCTCCACTTTATGTTTGTATTCTGCTTCATTGATTTCTGAATTTTAAAAATTTTCCTTCCTTCTTCTCTCATTGCATTTATTATGTCATTCTTTCTTTCTTTCTCAGATAATGTTTCATTTCTTAGTGTTCAGCCTTTCTTTTTTTCTATCTTCAGGCTATATATTTTCTCAAAGTACAGTGTTAGCTATATCCCGTATATTGATATGTAGCATTTTTGTTATTCTCAAATCCAAAGTGTTTTCTCATCTTCATTGTGTTTTTTCCTTTGACTTATGGATTATTTAATTCATTTCTTAATTTCAATGTGAGAAATTTCTAGTTATCTTTGAGTTAATTCTTAACAATCTCATTGTTAGGATATCTTTGTGGTTAGAAGTTGTGCTTGTAGAGGTCAATCCTCTGCAAATTTTTGAGACTTCTTCTATTTTAACATTACAGGTTTATGAAAATATCATATGTGCTTAAAAATTATGTCTACAGTTGCTGGGGGTGGTATATTTTTCTGTGAATCAAGAGTGTGAATAATAAACCTTCTCTATCTCTGCTCAAAACTTTTGCTGCTGCTATTATCAATTACTGAGAGAGGAATATTAGAATCTCTTAATGTGACTATAAATTTGTTTATTTGTAGGTCTGCCAATTTTTGCTTTATAAATTTTCCAGATTTATACATGTCAATCTAAAATTTTGAATCTTCCTTGTAAATTGAAATTTGTGTCATTATGTGGTAAAACTCTGTCTCCAGTGATGACTTTTCTTAATATATATTTATTATTAGTATAGTCACCCAGATTTCTTTTGAATATTATTTTGATTACTATCTAAAGGATTTACTGTATTTATATTATTTATCAATACTTAAATTATTAGGTTTTAGTAAAAAGTTATAATTTGGGCTTTTAAAATTTTGAACTTACCTTTTAATTGAGCATTTATCTATTTCAATTTACTATTATTGGCAATATTTCATTGCTTGTTTCTTTAAATGTGGTGGGCTTGGTGTTTAAATTTGTATCTGAACATTCTAGTATTTAAATTGTGTCTTTTATGCTATTTGTGTTTCTGCTGATTTTCATTCATGTTGCCTTGTTTCTTTGGATCTAGTTATCTTACACTGTTGTATGGTTATTGCCCTTGAAAAATATCTGTGGTATTTCCCCATGGATGATGCTGAACATACATATCTCCAGAATGGCTTTGCACTGCTCTGCCCACAACCATGGTGGTAGTAGGTCCTTCGTCTTAGTCCTTAGTCTTAGATTATACATAGTCTCAGACTATGTATAATCTAAAAATTTCCATGAACTCTGCCCACAGTTTTGAGAGTTTTCCCATAACCTCCCGTTTTTCTTTTCTACTGCTTTGCTCAAAACCTAAGCAAACATTTTTAGCTCTTGTTTCTAGAGGACTTGTTGATCCAAATAACCTAGGTTGCTGAAGTTGGAAGCCAGCAAATTCTTCTTAATGTTTCAAATATATGTGAACAGTTAACTGAAAGAGTTAGATGCCCTTTAGATGTATTTTGGTGGAGAAGAGTGCAGAGATAAGGATTTCGAACTAAAGCAGAATCTCAAGAGCTGCGATGGATGACAGGATGAGAGTAGAATAGTCTAGACCTTTTTATTTAAACTAATTTAAGAAAATAGGCAAGTAAGTATGCTGAAACATTAATACTGTATTTCTGTTCCCACAGCTAACAGCCAGTCCTAATATATTACTTACTCTGCAATGATTATGCTGCTAGTACTTCTTAGGAGCATAAATGGCTTTCCAGACAGCAAAAACGAGCCCTTCCAAGGATTTGGGAAAGTGGGTCTCCCTTTGTGTCTCATCCTTCCCATCCCCCTCACACCCTGCTCCACCCTAGTCATCTCCCTCCTCCCCCTCTCCCTTCCTCCTTCCTTCTCTCCATTTTATTCCTTTTCTGCCCTCCTCCTCTGTACCTGAAGTCCTCTGGGACTTTATGTGTTGGCAGTAAGCAAACAGCCAGCTTGTCTGTGATAGAGAGGAAGGAATGTGAGGAGTCACGAGGTACAGGGAAAAGCACAAAGGCAGATTTCCTTCAGAAATTCTCAGAGACAGAAGAGAATGAGAGTTGAAAGTCTCAGTGAAGACAGATAGCAAACAGTCTTAGAGGTTTTCATCCATTCAAGTTCGAGTTCTAAAACAGCATTGTAGAGGAACTAATTTCTCTGTTTCCCTTTTTCCCTCTGTTAGTCACTTAAAACATGGGCCAGGGAGGAACTTTCCAGGTCAGTTATTATTTTCTTCTTTTGTATTAATGAAAATCACAGTTTCATTAGAATTAAAAAGCACCCATATGTAGTTCATGATTTGCCCACATCAGCACTATGGACATTTTGAGCTGGATAATTGTTGAGGGGACGCCCTGTGTTAACAAAATGTTTAACAGCATCCCTGTCCTCCGCCTACTAGTTGCCAGCATCAGTTTCACCCCAGACCAAGTTGTGACAACCAAAAATGTCCCCAGAGATTGTCTAGTGTCATCTGGTGGGAGAGGGGCTAGACAGCCACCAGCTGAGAACCATTTTATCTTAATATCAAATAACTGGGATTTGGTACACAAGTGAAGGCTGGTTTTCATCCTTTGTGAAAAAGAACTCTTGCTTCCATGTGAAATTTACCATTTAAAGGGCTTTCCTGGTGATTCAGGCAGTAAAGAATCAGCCTGCAATACAGGAGACCCAGGTTTTATCCCTGGAGAGGGAATGGCTACCCACTCCAGTATCCTTGCCTGGAGAATCCCATGGGTAGAGGAGCCTGGCAGGTTATAGTCCATGGGGTAGCAAAGAGTTGGACATGGCGGAGCAACTAACTCTTTCACTTTCACTCTACTGTTTAAAAAAATGTGCATCTCAAACCATGAAAATCATAGGGATTTCATCGGTGATGGTCTTTATACAAGGATCACGTACCTGGTCTTTTCTTTATTGTTGGAAGTGTTATTGGATAGATTGGGAGGACCTTAGGTTGTCTGTCTTGTAAAGAGTGATCCTTCTTCAAACTCCAGGGCTTGTGCTTGGTTTATAGGCTTAATAGGAATCGACTCATGAGCTGCTAAATACAGAGCGTGGTGCTGAGTGCTGTGCACACTGACAGAGCTGGACACTTGCCCGAGAGCATATGCTTTCTTCAGTGTTCTGCTACTTCACTGGGTGGGTTTTAGACAAGAGATTAAGAAAATGATCTGGAGGTCATTTTGTCTGGCTTTGAATCTTAGCTGTCACTTATTAGCTTTGTGATTGTGACCAAGTTACATAATCTGTACAAGCCTCAGTTTCTTCTTTATAAAGTGAAAATAATAATGATATGTATCTCAGAAGAGCGTGATTAGGAATAAATTAAGGGCTTAAAACTAGTTATCGTTATATGAATGGTAGCTATAATATTAGGTCTACTTTTTAATCTCTCTATGTCAACTGAAATAACTTGCTTTCTATGTATTTTTAGATGCTTGTGATTAAAATAGAAGTTATAGAAATAATTGCACTTATTTAAATGGTAAATATGGAATTTTTGTATAAATTTATTTTTATATTTTAAAATTTATTTGTCAAAATATGTGATTAAAGTGTCATTGGATGCCTTATTAACCAGTAGTTAAATATAAGGCTGTTGTGAATTATTTCATTTTGTCCCAAGATTAAAATTACATCTTGAAGTGAAATACTTGGGAGTATTTGTAAAAGTGAAATTTATGTTAGCATCATATGAACGTTTTTTGAAAATTTTATTTCAGTGGGTCAATTGTTTATTTAAAATGAATATAGCACTTACATAAAAAACCAGGACAAACTTTGTTTCTAAGGAAAAGCATTTTGTGATCTTTTTCTCATATGCTATTGAGATACTTACTATCTTGGATCCTAAAATCAGATAGAGAAAGGCAAATGTTCCTGAGAGGTTTCTTCACATCTGTAAATCGTGCTCTCATCTGAATAGTAGCACTGATAGGGCAAAAAATGAGATGAGCACGTACTTCATGAGTCTCATGCTAATTTTCTTTGCCAGTCTCCTCAAGAGGAAGGTATTTTTCTCTTCTTAAGACTTAAAACAGAAATATTTTCACTCTCATTTCTAGTTTTAACTTATTGAAATAAAGATACAAGGTTCTCAACTTCTTATGCAAAATATAGCCAAAGCCATGATTAGATGAAAAATCATAGCAAGGAGTACATATGGACACAAAATAATTAAAATAACTTAACAATCTAACAAGAGAGATAGTGAGAGCAAAAGCATGGGAGCAATAAGCATAAATTCTAAAATTAATTAGGCAAGAAACTATAATACAGATCAACCGTTAACTTAACCAAAGATAAAACAAATAGAAAAGCAAACGAAGGTGTGTATAAATAGTACATATGCAGATAAAAGTAACAGTTTTAAGGAACAGTTTTCCTCAACATGAAAGGCCGAGAGAAGCAATGGAGAAAAAATGTCAACTTCTGTAGCTTCAAATTACTAGTAACAGGTCTAGTCAAACAGATAGAATTAAAACAGGTGATAAAATAGCTAATAAAAGCAAATATACCAAAAGAAAGTCACATTTTCCTGTCTTAGAACTATTCTCTGCTTCAAGACAGAAACAATATGTCATAGTCTGTATAATATTTTCATTTGTCTTGCTACATAATAACTTGCAGAGTTAAATTTTAATATTTTCTTTTTGAGATCTTATTAGTTTTGTGATTATGAATAACTGAAAAAATTTTGTAAATATAGAATGTGTATATGCTCTTTAATGCTGCTATTCTATATCCATGCTCTGCCAGCTCTTGTATTATGTCATTTCTAGGGCTGTTAGCTTTCTCATATCCTACCAATAGCTCCTCAACATCAATTTGAGAATAATTCTAGTCTATAACTTTAGCTCTAGTTTTGCTATGAACATAAAACTGCTATAAAATTAGTCTTAATTTTAAAAATTGTAGTTAATAGTCTAAAGGAAAAAAATGATATGATAGTTTAACTCCTGTGACTACATGATTAATTACAAATTATCAGCATATCACAGGGTCATTTTTAATAGCAACCAAGAAACAGATATCTATATAAATATTATTTATTCTTTGGTACTATGTTAGTATCTATCTATACATATATATCACATATCACATTATATTGTAGACTATAATATATTACATTATATTACACATATATGAAATATATACTTTATGTCTGTTATATTATAATAAATGAATAGTATACATATTAGCATAGCATACTATACATATAATATACATATTAGCATAATATAATTTCAGTTCAGTTCAATCGCTCAGTCATGTCCGACTCTTTGCGACCCCATGAGTCGCAGCACGCCAGGCCTCCCTGTCCATCACCAACTCCCGGAGTTCACTGAGACTCACGTCCATCAAGACAGTGATGCCATCCAGCCATCTCATCCTCTGTTGTCCCTTTCTCCTCCTGCCCCCAATCCCTCCCAGCATCAGAGTCTTTTCCAATGAGTCAACTCTTCGCATGAGGTGGCCAAAGTACTGGAGTTTCAGTTTTAGCATCATTCCTTCCAAAGAAATCCCAGGGCTGATCTCCTTCAGAGTGGACTGGTTGGATCTCCTTGCAGTCCAAGGGACTCTCAAGAGTCTTCT
>NW_011495049.1:1726653-1745654 GCF_000754665.1 Bison bison bison
AGACAGCCTTCAGAATGGACTGGTTGGATCTCCTTGCAGTCCAAGGGACTCTCAAGAGTCTTCTCCAACACCACAGTTCAAAAGCATCAATTCTTTGGCGCTCAGCCTTCTTCACAGTCCAACTCTCACATCCATACATGACCACTGGAAAAACCATAGCCTTGACTAGATGGATCTTTGTTGGCAAAGTAATATCTCTGCTTTTGAATGTGCTATCTAGGTTGGTCATAACTTTCCTTCCAAGGAGTAATTAGCATAATATAGAAACTATACATATAATACAATGTATAATATATATGTTGTACATGTTAGCATAGCATATTATAATATACATATTAGCTAGAATACTACCAAGGAATAAAAAGGCATTAAGACATTAACCTTACAACTATTGAGTCTTTATTAGCTATTTGTATGTACACTTCCCCAAAACAGTACCACCACAAGCAGAAAAAGCATCTTAGCCATTCAGTATGTGATCTTCCATTTCCTTCAATATGTATAAGTAAGAATCTACTGCATACTCTTTCAATGCTTTTTGTCTAGTAAATAGTATATCAAAGTTCTTAGAATGTAGTAGCTGTAACATCACATGTAGTGAAAAGCATTGTTCAATTTCATAGAATAATCTCATAATTCACAGTTATTTATACCACAGATAAACAGATGACTTGGTACTGTAGTATATGAGAAAACAAGCTGCTTATAGATACTAAAAATGTCTTGCTTCTCATAGAGATTCATCCCACTTAACCACAAAAGAAAGCCTATTAATTAGACTTTTGAATCCCATTAGGAAAAACAAATACCAATACTTAACTGGTCAAATATGACATGATGGAAAATTGCTAACATAATTAGATTTTTAATAGTGTTAATGACTCTTGTATCTTATTAATAAGAATTAAAGCTAATGTAATATTATATGAAGAAAAATTGCCACTATATGCTCTTCTGCAGGGAAATGTAGCATGATTATGTCTATTTCCACATGAAGGGGTTTTAATTTTTATTCCCTTGCAGTTGTAATATAACTCACATGTTCCTTGGCTCAATATATTATCCCTGACATTATGTGACAGAAGGTCCTACAAGTACACCACTTAGGTCTGCAATCTCATTAGATATCCCAAGTCAAGCATGATGTTGACTCTGGATGTAAAACTATCCATATTAAAGGTTGAAATGACTTTTGCCTGCCCCTTTTCTCTACCTTTTTGCAAATTATCACTCCTTCAATGCCTTGTTTCAGCCTCTTTCAATATTCCCATTTATTAGTCAAATTGTATTCACTGTTTATGCCATGCAATTTGTTATATTTGACATAGCATCTCCCTCTTTAGTTATTCCATGGACATAAAAAGCAGGTTTTATTGTCTAGTGAGTGTGTCTCATCAATGAGTTAATAAGCCAATATTCATTTAGCATCTTAATGTCCATCATGTTGAAGATAACTGAGAGTCTCAAGAGATGTTATTAAGGAAGGGCATGATCCTTGTACACAAAGAAGGTGTTTATTTGTTCAAATTATGTCACTGTTTTAGCACGTCTTCTTTCTCAGAGACTTGAAAGTGCAGTATTCATATTTCTATGAATCCCTTCTGCTAGCTAAATTCACCATCCTAGCTGCCACAAAGACAAATGGATGCTGGTTTCCAAACCAGGCACTAAGCAGAACATCTGAGGAAATAGCCAATATTTGAGATAGATGGCTTGCCAACCAACTTACAAACTCACCAAATATATGCAGATTATAAAAGATTCAGTGGAATGACTGATGATGTGACCAAGAGAATATTTGCTCACTGTCTCTCTCAGTATTGGCATATCACTTTAATGTGCTTTCAATCAGAAGGTGGACCTCTGCTACTCAGAGTATGGTTCTTAGACCAGCAATTACCTAGGACCTTTCTGGAAGTACGGATCTTGAGTGCCATCCCAGAGATTATAAATTAGGATCTATAGTTTAACACAATCCCCAGTCTATTCTTATGCATAATAATGTTTGAGAAGCACTGAATGGGGTTTGCTTGAACAAGACAGACAATTTCCTTCCTTTAAAGAAAAGTGAAGGTGATGGTTATTTTGCTCAGGTTGTATCAAGAATACAGTGTGTATAGGCTTCCCAGGCGGCTCAGTGGTAAAGAATCTGCCTGTCACTGCAGAAGGCCCTCTGGAGGAGGAAATGGGAACCCACCCTAGTATTCTTGCTTGGAGAATCCCATGGATATAGGAGCCTGGTGGGCTACAGTTCATGGGATCGCAAAGAGTTGGATATGACCTAGCGACTAAAACCACAGTGTTTATCTGAGAGCAATAATTTAGGCAGTTCTTTAGGAACAAAATGATCAACACAATGAAAAGGAGAATACATAAAGTGGCTGTACATTCAGAATTACCTGGGGATCTTCTAAATAGCAATTCCTGGGCCCACCCCCAAGAGATTCTGATTTAGTTTTAGGGTGAGTTTCCTATGCATCCAAATTTTTCAAAAAGTTCTCAGATAATTTTGATGTGCAACCAGGGTTGGAAACCACTGATAAAATATGAGAAATGGTTGATGGAACTTGGGTTAGTTAATTTGAAGAGAAAACTTGTGTGGATAACCGTAGACTGATTTTGTGTAGCTCCAGGAAACAGGGTTGGACTAAGGAGAGACTGACTTAATAATTGAAAACCAATATAATAAGAAGGTTGGTAATTTGGCTTCGATATAACAATTTGGCTTCAAAATAGTAATTTGGCTTCAATATAATAATTTGGCTTCAATATAAGAAGTTTGGTAATTTGAATAGTTTGGGCTTCCCTGGTGGCTCCGACAATAAAGAATGTGCCTGCAATGTGGGAGACCTGGGTTTGATCCCTGGGTGAAGAAGATCCCCTGGAGAAGGGAATGGTTACCCACTCCAGTTTTCTTGCCTGGAGAATTACATGGACAGAGGAGCCTGGTGTGCTACAGACCAAGGGGTCACAATGAAGGAGAAATGATCATCTTTGAGTGCACATGATAAGCTCAGGTAAAGACTTAGAGCTGAAATGCTCTCAGGAACACCCTAGAACACTCATGCATTTGGCACTGGGCATTGAGTCAGTGGGGTACATGATTGTCAGACTGCATTATAATAGAGTAATAAGAAATGTTTAATGAGCACTTCTGTGCTGGACACTTCACATGAATTACTCAATTCATTCTGATCACAGCTATGAGCACAGATTCTTGGAAACCAAGGCTGACAGAGTTGCAATAATTACTTAAGATTACAAGTTATTGAGTAGCTGGACAGGCTTCCAACTGAGGTTTGTCAGTCCCCAAAGCCAGTGGTCTTCATCTAATTCAGATTCTACTGTGATGCTCAGTGGTACTCAGTTCTTTGACTCTTAGATGTGCCATGCAACAATCACCATGCTGTTTACTTGAAAATCAAGTTTAATGGCCAGGGTGGCTTATCTAAGCAAACTTCCATAAACTTTACAGAATAAATTTTTACAATCACTGTTTCAAAACTTTGAAAATAGAATGTCTTTAAAAGAATAATCCTGAAAAAAATGAATAAGCCTGCATTAAAGGACCTAGAATCTTAATTTAAATAAATAAGAGAACAAGTAATAAAACTAGGTAATTTGCAATACCAACACATTTTGTTACAATTCTTTTTTTTTTTCTCCTCTGCTGTGATTGAAAGCATATTTGTTTTTACTCTCTCTTTTTTCAAATTGTAATCTATGTTAGTATTGCAGAACTAATTATGAGTCACCCAAGTGTAACCAAGGAGCCCTGAGAGCTCCTGAAATAGGACAAAGGAAATTCATTAAGAAATAATGTTGAGCTTATGGTTTCAAAAGGTCATTAGAAATGCTAAACCAGAGAACACTGTTGTCTGAACTGATACCAAATCTAATCATTTATCAGTCCCAGGGTTCTGAACACGTGATTATCATCTGGCTCCTTAACCTCCAAGCAGAAAGTCAGTTGATTTCTACAACTTAAGTCTAGGGTTAGCGTGCCGTCTTTTATCTAGGACACACGAGCCTTTTCCTCTGTCTCCAGATACCATGCTCAGTATGCACTATATATAGGAGCTTGGCAGCCTGGGGACCTTCACTTTTCAGCTCAAGTATTCATACCTTAGGGCTTTCCTGGTGGCTCAGATGGTAAAGGGGAGAAGGCAATGGCACCCCACTCCAGTACTCTTGCCTGGAAAATCCCATGGACGGAGGAGCCTGGTAGGCTGCAGTCCATGGGGTCGCGAAGAGTCGGACATGACTGAGTGACTTCACTTTCACTTTTCACTTTCATGCATTGGAGAAGGAAATGGCAGCCCACTCCAGTGTTCTTGCCTGGAGAATCCCAGGGACGGGGGAGCCTGGTGGGCTGCTGTCCATGGGGTCGCACAGAGTCAGACACGACTGAAGTGACTTAGCAGCAGCAGCTAAAGAATCCACCTGCAATGCAGGAGACATGGGTTCAATCTGTGGGTTAGGAAGATCCCCTGGAGAAGAGCATGGCAACCCACTCTAGTATTCTACCTGGAGAATCCCATGGACAGAGGAGACTGGCGGGCCACAGTGTGTGGGGTAACAGAGGCGGACATGGCTGAAGCAACTGAGCTTGCGTGAACACACACAAACATGCCTTAGATTTGAACCTATGTTGTTATCTCCATTCTGTTTTCTTTGTAAAAGGAGACTGGCCAGCCTTTTATGTGAAAACATCTTAATAACAGGTAGAGTGTAAAGATCTGTAATCAAAAGGTCAATATTTCAATGTTGTATTCCAGTAATTCCAAGTACTCTTAATCAGAGTAGAGCCTAGCATTGATAACCATTATTGTAGGGAATGTGCTGAGTGTGTGTAAGGTATCTGAGGACATTTGTTTCATCATCATCTTCATAAAAAATGATTTTTTTTTTCTCAATAGTCTAGTGCCGGCTGTACTAGGATGCAGCAGAGGCAAGGAAAGCAGTCAACTTTTTCTGTAAAGTTGACTATACTATCTGTACAGCAGATAGTAACTGCTGTAGACTTTGTGGTCCACGCAGTCTCTGTCTCAGGTACTCCTGTGTTCACAAAGCAGCCATAGGCGCTATGTAGACTAATGGATGTGGCTGTCTGCAAGTAAGTTTATTTATGGATCATGAATTTAGATTTTTAAAATAATTTTTATGTGATGCAAAATATTCTTCTTTTGATTTTTTTTTCTCGCAACTATTTAAAATGGGAAAACCTTTGTCAGCTCACAGGCCATTCAAACCTAGCTGGCTGGCTGAATTTATCCTGAGGTCCACAGTTTATCTACATTTACTCCATTCTCCTAATTACTCCTTGATTTCTAGAAGAGAAGTAGAATTCTGAATCTAACTCTTGGCTTGTTTATTTATTTATTTCAAGCTCGTACTCCTTCCTACTAAGGACTTGGTAGAATTCTCGACTCCAGTGATAGTGACCTAGTGTAGATTCCCAGCCAAAGCTATAAGGACATATAATGTGGCAAATGACTTTAGGTATGAGGACCTGAGTTTGAGCCATTGCCTACCCATGTGACTCTGAAAGACTATGTTATGTTTCTGACTCTTAGATTTCTCATCAGTAAAATAGGAACCATGATTATGAAGCAATTCTAACCCTACTCTTGATGAAGCAATGAAGATTCTCTAAGTAGATTCTTTGTCATTTCTGAAGTGCTGTATAAAGTATGTTATTTTAAAAATTTACTTATTTTTAATTGAAGGATGCTTTACAGTATTGTGTTGATTTCTGCCAAAAACCAACCAGCCATAGGTATACATATGTCTGATAGTAGCTTGCATTTGTAATTAATAATAATATGTGTCTACTGTGGGTTAGACATCATTTTAAAGGCTTTACATGTATTGATCCATTTATTTGTCACAGCAACCTTGCAAAATTGGTACTTTTATCATCACTTTACATATTTGCATACCAGGACACAAATAGGTTTAATGATATGTCCATGGTCTTATAGCTAGTAAGTGGCAGAGGTAGGTGTGAGCCCTACATTCTTGTTCTTACATCCATACTTTTTACTGCTATCTAGTCTGTTTCATTGGAGAAGGCAATGGCACCCCACTCCAGTACTTTTGCCTGGAAAATCCCGTGGATGGAAGAGCCTGGTAGGCTGCAGTCCATGGGGTCGCAAAGAGTCGGACACAGCTGAGCAGCTTCACTTTCACGCATTGGAGAAGGAAATGGCACCCCACTCCAGTGTTGTTGGCTGGAGAATCCCAGAGATGGGGGAGCATGGTGGGCTGCCGTCTGTGGGGTTGCACAGAGTCAGACATGACTGAAGTGATTTAGCAGCAGCAGCAGCAGCAGTCTGTTTCATACCATGGTCTAGTTGTATGCCACACACAAGAGTAGGGTTAGAATCCGAGAATCTAATCTTCTAATCCTAGTTGTTTTCTACTACCATATGATGTATTTTGCTGATGATTCCATTTCCTTGCAAGCCCTCAGTAATTCAAATAAAAGATCAAACTAAATGCACTGTCATTCCTGGTTATCCAGTGGGGTTTGGTTCCAGGAGCTCCAAGGATACCAAAATCGGCTGATGTTCAAATCCTTTATGTAAAATGGTGTAGTAAAGTCAGTCCTTGGTATTTATAGGTTCCACATCTGCAGTTAAGGAGGGCTAACTATATACATCATTAAAATATTACAGGGTCCCTGATACAAGCAGACTCATGATATTTATCTTTTTATCATATTTTAAAATCCTTTCTAAGCTTTAAAGCAGGTATCAGCTCTTTTTATAAGCTCCAATTTATCAAAGGAATTAAATCCTATCTTTTACTTATATGATCTGCTAATTGATGGGAAAGATCGACTATTTCAACTGTTAGCTTTGGCTTCATAAAACTGATGCTTGTGAAGAATACTAATCAAATGTTGATCCCATTTTGGCATTCTGCACTTGGTCACTGGCTCTATATCAGAAAACTTTAATTTTATGATAGGAAATATATTTAAAAAAAATCTGAATACCAACTTGAGCATCCAACCTTTTTGAGATGAGGTTCTAACTATTGCAGATGTCCTAATAGTAGTGCTAATGCCACACTGGATGAGGGAGTAACAAGGGAGGTCCCTGAAGTGTGAGAAAGAAAGTATTTTGCCAAGACAGTGGACAGTGAGAGAGAAAGGAGGCCTTGAGATAGAAAATTGCAGACATTTATAGGTTATTCCTCAAGGGAGTAGTGGAAGTTATTGTCAAGGAAAGGCAGCAGACTTTGGACAAGATACAAATATTGATCCTTTTACTGAAACAGTGGCTGAATCTGTAGCCTCGCTCGTTACAACAGTCACTCTGAGCATTGAGAATTTCGATGATGTCCCTGGTGTTGTAACTTCAGATTCTGAAACTGCAAGTGGAAGTATTACTAGGAAATATAAAAAGTGAGATGGACTAAAGAGAACTAAATTGGGAGGCTGAAGTTAAAACTGGAATGCATAATACTTCTTTGACATTACCCCCAATTTTTTGTGTGTAATAAATGTGGCTTTTGGTATCTAGATTTTTTTTTTAAGTTAATTGATTTGATTTGTTCATCTCTGTGTCTCTTTATTCACAACATATTGGGTTGGCTAAAAATTTCATTTGGGTTTTTCTGTAACAGCATATGGAAAAGCCCATATGAACTTTTTGGCTAACCTAAAAACTGAAATAAAGGTTATGGCTATATTACCTGTTAATTTGGTCAAGCTGTGTAGCTGAGTTGGATCAGTGTTTAGGCTGATCCTAATCAGGATCAGCCCTAGCTAGCTTGTTTACTGACACAAATAATAGTGCAAATGTGTTAATATCTTAATAGAGGAGGCCATATACCCATTTTGTTGCTGTTATGTTAGCCAATTGGAAAAGACATGGGTGAGTTTCTGATCAATACACATCTGTTCTTTCTTTCATATAGTACTTGGTAGAAGGTTATTATGTCTATAGCTCTGAGATATAGTCTGTGGAAGATTCAGGGTTGAACACAACAGTGAATGGAGCAATAGATAAAATCCAATAGTCTGATATAAATGAAATATGATAAAGGCAAATACACGATTGTTATCATAAATACAGCAAATATTATGTAGAAGGGATTCTACAGGATGAGTTTGCGGCTCAGAGTGGGCTTCTAAGAGGAAATTAATTTCTACCCTGCTGTTCTTTTAGTGAAGATAACTTGGTTTTTCACATTCTACATATGTTGGAGGTGGTGGGAGATGTTGACCTTCTTTAATTCCCCATTTCCACTCTGCTAAACTGGCAACCCACTCCAGTATTCTTGCCTGGAGAATCCCGTGGACAGAGGAGCCTGGCAGGCTACAGTCTATGGGGTCGCAAGACTCAGACACGACTGAGCAACTAAGCACACACAGCACAAACTAGTATTTATCCAGCCCTTTGAGAAAGCTGTTCTTACATAAAGTGCATGCCGCCTGTCTGGTCTCTTACTTCCCTCTGCTCCCCAAACCTTGTATATTTTGTGAATTGGCTCCTGCCTTAGTCTCCCCTTCTACTCCAACTCCTGTCAGGTACTTCAAACCTTTATACGGCCACCTACCTCAATTTCTCATCATTTCTTTTCTAGTGACCTTCATTTCCATTCTCTGTCACTCAATCTGTGACCAAAAGCCTGGATAATATAATTGCTTAGAAATTTCTCATCTCTGAGGTCTTAAAGTTAGCGGCGCATTTTTTTTTCCCACCATAGCCTTTGTCTTACAGTTTCCTGAGAACTTTGATGGTAACACTTCTAGTACTTAAATTCATCACAACCTCCAGTTCTTAGGCTTCACCTAGCTTTAATTTCTTCCCTGGCCCACGCGGACGTCATGGTGTATCACTTCAGCACCCCTATTTTCTGGGCACACAAATCTCTTTCTCCTCTAAGTGTGGTCTAACTTCTTTAAGCAACTCAATCACATTGTTTTCTTCTAGGGCCATGTTTGGTAGATATATCTAAGTTACACGATCTCTACTGTCTCTGATACCATTACCTGTACTCCAGAATTATCTCTTCCATATATTTTTTCTGCTTCCACCTCTCTTCACTGATGTCTCAGTTTTTCTCATGAGATTCTATTTTTCCTGATATCCAGGCCAACTTTATCTTCTATTCCTACATACTCCCTTGATTGATCTTGCCAACTGAAACAACTTCCATAGCCTATGAACTCGTGATACATGCATATATATTTGACTTCAGCATCTCTCTGCATGTAAGATCATTCTAGTCAGTTGCCAAGATACTCTCTATAGGTAGATCAGCCATACCGCTCTCCAAAGAGGAGCCATCATTTCCCTTATTTTACCCACAGTGTGTCTTTTTCCTATATTCTCTACTAGCACTACAATCCAGATATCACTACAATCCACATTTTATTACTCAAGCTAGAAATATGAAAGTCACTGCAAATTTGGCCTTTTCTCCCCCTCTCCACACATCTAATTCATTTTTGTAAAAAGCCCTGTGGATTCTTCCTCTTTATTGCCTCCTGAATTTGTCCATTTTTCTTTAACTCCCACTTACTCAGTCCAAACTATCATCTCCTGCTTAAAATACTGCCATAGTTTCTTAAGTTATCTCCTGGGTTTAATCATTACTTCCCCTATCTATGTTCTGTACTGATTACTATAAAGCTATTAAATAATTAGCTTTTATAAAAGTAATACATAATTCTATCCTTTTTTTTTTTTAAATCCTGAAATTGTACCATGTAGCCAATAGGAAAAATTCAAAATATGCATTTTCACATAAAAGATCCACTCTTTCACACTTTCATTTCTGATTTGTGGTATCTATTATAGTGCCCTCCACTATCCAATACTAGATTGTAGTATATTCCTAGAGGTGTCATGCTATCTCTAGTGTTATACCAAATGGAATCATATTGTGAGATAAAATCCGGTATGATTGACTTTTGAAAAATTGTTTACTTTTCATTTTTTATATGAAGATGATAATAGTAAATGTCTCATGGTTGATTGGAAGGATTAAAAGAGGTGTCCTTCTTAAAGCATATAGCATAAAGGCCTCACTTGTAGATGCTTAATTAAGACAAAAATAATAAAGAAATATCCTCATGTATTAATCCAGAGTGCTTTTTCGTTCTGGAGTACCCTAGCCAATTGCTGGGAAACTCAACTCAAATTAGTTTTGTCTCCAGGAAGTCTTCCATTACCACTCCCTGATGCCTTAGATTCTCTTCCTTTTTATTCTCAAATTCATAATCAATATCTATCTCTTTCACAGACATATCTCTTATTATTCTTGTAGCACTACGTTATGAATATCTGCTTTGTGTTCACACACACACTCAACTAGACGTTTGCCTAAAAGTGAAGATCTGTATCCTAATTGTTCATCACGCTACCAACCGTTTTCTATGAGATTGAATACATGAATGTGAGCACAAAAAATAGAGCAGTATCAAAATCAGTCTGTACATATGAGCTACACTTCAGTATAATATAGTAAACATAATTTATGATCTTACCTTCACTTTGTCATATATGTGATCCTAAAGTCTTATACATTCCTTATTAAAAAAAGATGAACCTCCATTAAATATGCTCTGTGTCCATCTGGGATATTTTAGGTTTAATGAAACCTTGAGAAATCATACTCAGTTGATAGTAATAAAACTGCCTGGATTTTTAAAAATGAAGAAACAATAGGTTCTGTCCTAATACGGAATTACATTAATGGAATATTTGTGTTATATTGTTGACCAGTAGTTTTCTTGGCTATTTCTTTCTTGGTCAAAAGATAATACTTTCTGAATCCCTCTCTTTTATGCCTACTGATGCTGAGACTTTATGGGAGGCATAGGAAGGAGGAATAGGAACCAAGGTCATTCAAATGAAATGAGGTGGGGGAGAGACATATTTTTAATACCCTCATGCTCTTGCCTTTTTATTGGTTCTTCCATTATGTAACTTTTTATAAATTGTCTGAGAAAGAGCAGATGCCAACTAAAAAGGCAGGCTTAGATTTAATGTCCTCTTGTCATTCTATTTTCTTTTGTTTAATTGAGAAGGAAGAAGAGCGAACATCACAGGTTCTCTATTATTTCATATGGTTTTTCTGGCAGCTGGAGAATAGTGGTAGTTGACAAAATGTTCAGTTAATTGAAGCCATGTAGTGGATATTGATGATCTTTCTACATTTAATGGAGAAATAAATCTGTTGCGAGAGAAAAAAAAATATAAATGGCTCTTTGGCTGATATATGTCCATACTATCCTCTTCAAGCAAATCAAAAAATAATAATTACTTTTCCAGATGCAATATGTTAATGCTTAATTGCACTCTACAGAGCATCTTAAGTTTAAGAAAAATAACAGAATAGATTATGCCTTGATTTTTAAGTGTTAGATACAATGAAAACACACTGAGATGAAACCATTTAATTCACACAGAAACCTGTTGGTGACAGCAGAGTTACACAAATTCTAGCTTGGAAATGTACATTCAAATGAGACTATTCAAGCTTTAAAAATATTTGTAAAATAATGGACAATATAAGAGATATTTATTAAATGGGGCTATTATAAATACATTTCAAGCTCTCTGGTTACTCCTGTTTGTAACTTCTTTGGATCTATTGAGGTTTCAAACATATAATGGTTTGGATAAATAAAAATTGCCCTGTTCCCATAAAATGTACTGTTTTCACAAAAAAGGAGAAGCATTTAGTAGCGCATAGGTAATGCCATTTATCAAAGAAAAAGACTTTCTAATGGCGGTAAAATAAATGGGACTTAAAGACCTTAGTATTAACTGTATTAAGCCCATTATGGTGATATTTTTAAAACTCAAATTCTCAAAATTGTCTTAGTTTCTTAAATTTAGCCTATTTGGAAATAGTGCCTTTAATTTAACTACTTTGAAAGTACTTATTGGCCTTCCCTTTCCTGTTCAGTAAGATGAGTTAGGAAAATTTCTGCCATTATACAACATCAAAACCAGGCAGAACGCCGTCAGTTACAGAACTCCATATAGTTTGTGAATATAAATGAATATGAAAGAAAGAGTTGGTGGCTCAGTTGTGTCCGACTCTTTGTGACTGTAGCCCGCCAGGCTCCTCTGTCCACTGGTTTCTTCAGGCAAGAATACTGGAATGGGTTGTTGTTGCCTTTTCCAGGGATATTCCTGACCCAGGGATCAAACCCGGGTCTCCCGCACTGCAGGTGGATTCTTTACCATCTGAGCCACCAGGCAAGCCTACAATGAATGAATTAATGTAGCCCGTAAATGAATATAATTGTATATAAAAGGTAGAGTATCAAAAAACTCTCTTCATTCTGGTCTCCAGTCCATTATGCCTATTTTGTCCTGTTAAAATTTCTCCTTACCTGGATCTCCTCTCCACTGTTGGCCACCAATACTTCTCTCTACATTTAGAGAATCTTTCCTCCAAACCAGTTCTTTTCTTCTTTCTTTTCTCAAAGTTATCTTAAAGTTTGTATCTTCATGCCCACCCCTCTTTCCTCCATTGCTTGAGCCTATATCCTAAATTTTTTTGTGCACTGAGAAGTATTGATAGTATGAATCCTATAGGAAATTATAGTAAGAATCACAGAAAGATTTCAACTTAAGGTATAACTCTGACTTAACTGCCATCACTTCCTGTATCTCTCTGTTGAGAAGGATTCTGAGACCATGACTTGGTCTCACAGGGAAAGGATTCTCTAATCAAACACCAAACCACGTTATGCATGATTAACCTAGGGCTTCCTGGTGGTCACTGGTAAAGATCCACCTGCCAGTGCAGGAGATGCAGGTTTGATCTCTGGAGAAGGAAATGGCAACGCACTCTAGTGTTCTTGCCTGGAAAATCCCACAGACAGAAGAGCCTGGTGGGCTACAGTCCCTGGGGTCACAAAGAGTTGGACACAACTGAGCGACTGAGCACCTGTCCACTCACACACATGTATAACGTAGGTGGGGAATACATCCTTATTGTAAGGTTAATCTAAGGCAATGGTCCTTAAATATTAATTTGTATCAAAAGCACCTAAAGGGCTTGCGAAAATGCAGATTCCTGGGTCCTGATACCTAGTAGTTTCTTTCAGTATATCTTGGGTGTGATACAGAAATTGATGGTTTTTAACAAGTGTCCAAGTGTTGCTGATGCTGCTAATTCAAGGATCACACTATGAAAATCAGTGATCAGGTGCACGTTTTTCAAAAAAAACTGTGTGTGGCATGGTGGGGGGGTGTATAGTGTTTCTTAACCAGAAATGAGAATCAGTATTGTTGAGGATTAAAAAAAAAAAAAACCTACAACTGGTTTCTACCCCAGAAATTGTGATTTTATCTATCTGGTTTAGTCATTCATCTAGACATTTATGCTTTTATATCACCACAGATAAATCTGCACACATTGGTTATGGTTTATTTCCCTCAAGGCAGATATTCTGTCTGTTTACAGTGATATGCACAATGACTGGTATATACAAGGGTTTTTTTTTTAATCTTCATTTTCTTTTTCTTTTGACCACTGCACGCAGTTTGTGGGGTCTTAGTTCCCTGACCAGGGATTAAACTCAGGCCTTCAGCAGTGAAACCATGGAGTCCTAACCACTGAACCACCAGGAAATTCCCCACATAGGTTTTTTTATGAGTATAATTTGATAATGTTAGTATAAGAAAAATTGTAAATGTGAAGTGCATGCCATGGAGAGCATTGAGGAAGGGAACAAAATACAAATATAGTAAATTAGTGTGTCATGGTTTGCTTTCTAGAAGTAAGCAGCTAGATCCAGAGGGACGGAGGGTGTTTCATGAAGAAAAGGTAGTGAGTCTAAGTGAGAAAAAGCATCATGCTTACAAAAGTTGGAAGTATGGTTGGATTATATTGTTCAAGTTAATAGGGGAAATTGTGGAGGGAGTGTTAGTGACATGGGTCCAGAAATATGAGTTGGGGCCAAATCCTTCTGGGTCTTGTAGGTTATATTAAGGAATCTAAAATTTTTCTTAAGAGCATGAGGGAGCTACTGAAAGGTTTAGTATGAGGAGTATTATAGCTGAAACTTCATTTTAAGTAAGCAATGATCTGGCTTAAGTATAAAAAAAAAGATTGGAAAGCTGACATATCTGGAGAAAAAGAGACACTTTATAAGGCTACTGGAATAATTCAGGAAAGGTGACAGAGTCTCCTTGAAGGCTCAAATAATATTTGGTTTGATCAGCAGTATTTCCCCCATGCTTTTAACACAATGTTTGACCTGGAGTGAGCATTTCAGTAACTGACTGAATTAGAGAAGCAGAAGTGGTGCTGGAGAAGATTGGACAGATTTGGATCCAATAATATTTGTAGAGTAAAATTAAGTCAATGTGGTGATTGACTGGCTTGAGGTGTGAGGGAGAGGGAAGAACTGAGCGGAGTGAAGACTTCTGTATTAGATGAGTAGAGGGTATCACTGGACACTGGCCTAGGAGTGTAGATGAGCGAGTCCATTTCAGGGCAGTGGAACAGGTGGGGCTGGGTGCCAAGAACATTTGTGATGCAGAAGGTATGGGGGGGGGACAGAAGAGGAGGGTATCACAGAAGCAAATAGATGAGTATTTAGTGAAGGAGCAAGTAGCCAACATTTTTCAATTGTACTTACTAACAGGTCAGGTAAGATTATTAAATAGTGAAAAGTGTCTAGTGGATTTTGGAATCAAGGTATTGATGACTTTGGCAGAGACTAACTTTGTGTGGTTGTGAGGTCGTTTTGTAGAGTTGCAGGAATTGAAGTCAGATGGCTGTGAGCATAGAAAAGTCTCTCCAGAGATTTGGCTAAGAACAGGAGAAGAAAGATAAAGCCATAGTTGGAGGGTCATATAATTAAGAGAACTTTTTCTTTTTAAACTCAAAATGAATTTAACTTAATGGTGTTTTTCCCCAACTTTATTGATATGTAATTGACATATAAAATTGTATAATTTTACAGTAAGCAACATGATGGTTTGATACATGTATACATTGAAAAATGATTATCACAGTAAGGTTAGGTAACAGATTCATTGGGTTTATATCTTTTCAACTTTTCTACATCTTCCAAGCCTTGGCAATCCTCATTTTATTCTCTTTATCTGTAAATGTGGATTTTTTTTTTAAAGATTCCACATATGAGATTATATGTATCTTTCTCTAACTTATTTCATTTAACACTATAGCTTGAAGGTCCATTCAAATCCAAAAGGTAAGATTTCTTCTTTTTTATGGCTAATATTTCATTGTATATGTACAACTCTTTCTTTATTCATTTGGCTTAAGTTTTTTGTATGTCTTGGCTATTGTAAATAATGCTGCAGTGAACATGGGACAGCACAGATATTTATTTGAGATAGTGATTTTTTTTCTTCAGATACAATACCCAGAAATAGGATTTCTGGATTATCTGATAATCCTATTTTTTAATTTCTTGAGGAAACTTCATACTTTTTCCCATAGTGGTTGCACTAATTTTTATTCCCATCAATAGGGCACTAGGGTTCCCATTTCACCACATTCTTGCCAACAGGTCTGCACACCTGCCTCTTGAGGCATGGATCAGCCTGTCTCCCACCAGAGCTCTCAGCAGACTAGACTGATCCCTGATCATGGTTGGAGGGGCCGGAGCTGTGCTTAGTGGGTCTCAGCACTGTCAGGATGCTTGTGTTCTGTGTCTGTGAGAGCCTGGAACTCAGTATAGGGCCATTTAGGATCTCTGGGGATGCAGATGGGAGTACTCTTGCAGGGTTCCTTGCCAGCAAAACTATCTACAGACTGGTTAGGTTGGTTAGGCAGGCCGGAGCCCAGTCACAGGGTTCTTGTAGGATCTATAGTCTGATCATGTCTGGTGGACTTAGCTTGACAGACTCCTAGACACTGGTCTAGAGAGGCTGGAGCCAGTTGACAAGTTAATTCAGGATCTATTTCCAGGACCAATTTCTGTGTATTACCTAATGCATAGGTGAATGTGACTCCTCTCGTGTCCCTTGGTGTATGGTGCTGTAACAGACCCAAAGGCATATGGGGATGTAGCTGAGTTCTGAAGGGTATGGAGCTGTTTCTATTTTTGTAGCTGGGATCATAGCCAGAAAGTGAGACACCTGGATATGAGTCCAGCTTTTAAATGTGACTTTCCTGAGTCTTGGACTAGGGACTGCACTGGGTCCCTTTCCTGCATTATAAAGTTCACAGGTAGGCACTTTTGTCTGTAGATGGATACCTAATTATTATTGGGGGTTGCTGGGACATATGAGAGATGTCTTATTTGGCCATTTTGGTGACATCACTCAGTCATGTTTAAAATTTAGTTGGAACAGCCAGCAGAGAGGCAATATCTAGCAATTCAAAAGAGATACAGTTATATGTGTAGAATTATAGCAAACACTGACTTAATTCTCCTCTAAATTGGCCTGTTTCTATTGTGGTAGTAGAAAAGATTAGAGTTGATAGAATAGATTTGAAATGAACAAAAAAGTTGGTAATCACTACTTTGGGGAGTGGATGAGACAGCAGACTAAGGAACATTGAAAGATGAGGGCAGGGTCAGTGTTGAAGATTCAGTTGGGATGGAATACTGGGGTTCCAGTATGTTCTAGTTTATTCCATTGACCCAGGCCGTATTTTCTGAGTGTGAAGACAGTTTGACATAAACATTGGAAATATCACAGTGAAAATGAGTTGAGAATATTTTAAGAGGGAGTCCAAATGGTTAATGTGAAGTCTAAGCTGGATAGGAATGGAAGAGAAAGGCCTTGGATGAAGCTGACAAAGAGAAGCATGGGGATAAAAGGTACAGGCAACCTCAGTGTGGTCAGGACAAGTGCATTATGCATGATTGCTGCAGTTGGAAGGAGAAAACACAAAGGATAGAAGAGTAGGAGATAAGGACTCTTGAATTTATGAATTTGCATTTGGAGGATATTTTGAAAAAAGATAAGGTTTTGATTTTTGTACCTATAAATCAGCTAAACTCTAAACTCCATGAAGGCAAGGGATAGTATTATAGTCAATATTCAATGTATATCTGAGTCATTTGTCTTCTTCATCTCTGTTAAAGCACTTAACTGGTTCAACTAGTTTTTTCTTTTTCACGATCCTGGATTACTCAGCATCAAGAGAATACAAAACCTGGTGAGCTATTTTTTGCTCTTTGGGAGATCATAGCAGAAGTATGAGTAGTTACCAAAGGGAGATAGACTAGCCCTGATGATTTTGTCTGCCTGAGTAACTTCTGTACAAGATACAGCACAATGCTCTGGGTACATAAAAGAGTCTGTGTGATAACAAATATTTGTACATTTTATAATACTTTCTTAGGCATTTTCTCATATATTATCAGACTTGATTTTCATAGAAAATTCTGTAGAGGTATGTAAAATATCATTGCTATTTGGCAGATAAGGAAAATGAAATACACACTATTCAAGGATCTTATCCACAGTCTCAGAGTTAGATAATGGCCTATTGCAAGGCAAACAAACCAGACCTCCTAGATTATAGTCCAAAGCTCTACCTAAAAATATGCTTTTTAACACTGTGAAATAAGCATCTGTTTTTGCTAGTTCCACAAGAAAATTTTGTTTAGTTAATCATGTTCCTGCTTTTCAACTAATTGAAAATTAATTTAAAATTAAACATACTTTCCTAAAGCTGACTATTTTGGGGGGAGCAGGAACAGGGAGAACCAAGATTAAATCTTAGTGGCTGGATTTCTTCACCTCTGCAGCCACAATAGAAAAAATTGTCAGTGTTACAATTCTATGGCCGCACATGTCATGTGAAAGTAATGTAAAGGGGATCTAGAATTTACTACTGTTGTTTTCTTTCCCGTCAAAAAGGAAAGGAATTCTCTGCTCATATGATGTGAAGGCAGAAAAAAAAAAAAAAGATAAACACACAAAAAAAGCTTGTGACAAAGTGTCAGAAGTGAGCTGGACTGATTCACTAGCTCTTGCATCACTAGCAAGTCTAACCCATTATCTGCATGCAGTTATGTTGAACCTCCTCTCATTCACTTGTGATGAGACCAGGCACCACACCATAGATACCACACAGTAAATTCATGCCTGTTCAATTGGAAACTGTTGAAATAAACATTTATAGTCCATTTGGGTTGCAAGGCATTTAACAGCTGTAAAGCATTTGCAGGCAGGTTGCAGGGTAAGTGTCCATGGTTTATCAGTTCAATGTGTCTCTGATGATAACATAAACTAGGTTACCTATGTGAGACAGACAGACTTCTGGCAGCCACTGATATTTGTTCAAATACTTCATATAGTCTCTAAATCTAGACTATATGAAGTATTTGAACAAACATAAAGAAAATACAGGTTTCTTAAGTATACAAGTATTTTTCTGATTTTCATCTATAATCTGAAATGTCTTCAGTTCAGTTCAGTTCAGTCACTCAGTCGTGTCTGACTCTTTACGACCCCATGAATCACAGCACATCAGGCTTCCCTGTCCATGACCAACTCCCGGAGTTCACCCAAACTCATGTGCATAGAGTCGGTGATGCCATCCAACCATCTCATCCTCTGTCATCCCCTTATCCTCCTGCCCCCAATCCCTCCCAGCATCAGGGTCTTTTCCAGTGAGTCAACTCTTTGCATGAGGTGGCCAAAGTGCTGGAGTTTCAGCTTCAGCATCAGTCCTTCCAATGAACACCCAGGACTGATCTCCTTTAGAACGGACTGGTTGGATCTCCTTACTGTCCAAGGGACTCTCAAAAGTCTTCTCCAACACTACAGTTCAAAGGCATCAATTCTTCGGCGCTCAGGTTTCTTCACAGTCCAACTCTCACATCCATACATGACCAATGGAAAAACCATAGCCTTGACTAGATGGATCTTTGTTGGCAAAGTAATGTCTCTGCTTTTGAATATGCTATCTAGGTTGGTCATAACTTTCCTTCCAAGGAGTAAGCGTCTTTTAATTTCATGGCTGCAGTCACCATCTGCAGTGATTTTGGAGCCCCACAAAATAAAGTCTGACACTGTTTCCAC
>NW_011495049.1:1745754-1752341 GCF_000754665.1 Bison bison bison
TTTCAGGCTGCAGTCACCATCTGCAGTGATTTTGGAGCCCCACAAAATAAAGTCTGACACTGTTTCCACTGTTTCCCCATCTATTTCCCATGAAGTGATGGGACTGGATGCCATGATCTTAGTTTTCTGAATGTTGAGCTTTAAGCCAACTTTTTCACTCTCCTCTTTCACTTTCCTCAAGAGGTTTTTTAGTTCCTCTTCACTTTCTGCCATAAGGGTGGTGTCATCTGCATATCTGAGGTTATTGATCTTTCTCCCAGCAATCTTGATTCCAGCTTGTGCTTCTTCCAGCCCAGCATTTCTCATGATGTACTCTGCATATAAGTTAAATAAACAGGGTGACAATATATAGCCTTGACGTACTCCTTTTCCTATTTGGAACCAGTCTGTTGTTCATGTCCAGTTCTAACTGTTGCTTCCTGACCTGCATGAAGCAATGAAGAAGTGTATTAGGGATGAAGTGTATTAGGCTCACAAATTTAACATATAGTTTTAAATATATATATAGTTCATATATTCTAATCTACTCATTAGAAAGTTACAGTGGAAATTACCGGAGAAAATTAAAAAGCTCATGGTTGGGATCACTGATCTACAGATACTCTTCTTGAATCTGAAGGGACAGCAATTGGAATAAATTGTCAGAAAATGATTTCATATTCATCCAATAACAGAAACACCTATTGAACATTTATCGTATCTCAGACACTGCAGTATACAGTGGTGGAAAAAACCAGATATGATCCTTCTATTAATAGAAGTTGGGGTTTCCCAGATGGCACAGTGGGAATCCACCTGCCAATGCAAGAGACAAAAGAGATGTAGGTTTGACCCCTAGTGTTTTTATATGTGCTTATTCCTTTGCCTGGTGAAATTATTGAGACTTTGGTAAGAAATCACCTGTAAGAAGTCTTTTTTGAGACCTTGGAGATAGTTTTTTTTTTGCTCTGTTTCCCAAATATTAAGTTCTGTGCAGACAATAGTCTTTGCAGTACTTGGTATGTTCCCAGGCTCACAGCTACCAGCTGAATAAAAGGAGTATGTGTGCACACCTCTGATGTTAGCACTGACCATACTGTTATTATTATGAATATTGCTTACTAGCCTGTCTCTTCCCCTTAAACCTTAGGACAAAGAATATTCTGTTAAAAACTCATATTTATTGAGGCATAATTTGCAAATAAAACTGATAATTCTGTATTGCATTGATGGATGCAGTCAAGTAACCACACCACAAATAATGAGATACAAAGTTTCTGTTATCCCAGAAAATACATTTCTGCTCCTTTGCAGTAAAATCACCTACTCCCATTGTCATCCTGGAAATCACTTACCTTTACTTTGTCCTTAGACTTTCTGAGAATTTCATACAAATCCTATTATATGAGAATATAGTATGCAATTATTTTAAAATATAATATATAATAAGTTCTATTGATATATATTAAATTTCCTAAAAATTGAATCATACAGCATGTGTTTTTTTGTGCCTGGCTGCTTTCACTTAGTATTTTGCATGAGAATTTTTTCATGTTATTGCATGTACCAGCAGCTTGTTCCTCTTATTACTGGGTAGATTTCCCTGGTATGGATATGTAACAGTTTGCTTACTTATTCGTCACTTGATGGACATTTTCTTGCTTCCAGTTTTGGCCATATTGAATAGAGGTACTGTGAACAGCCACATAATATTTTTAGGAAGACACATGTTATCATATGGTGAGTGTATAATTGACTTTATGAGAAACTTTTTCTTTATAAAGTGACTTACCATTTTTCATCAATATTAATAGTGTATTAGATTTCCAGTTTTTTTCCCATGCTTTTCAACACTTAGGCCATTATTTCTTTGTATATATTTTTCCAACCCCTCCCCTTTTCTGGTAATTCAATTATATGTGAGTTAGATGACTTGATTTTTCAGTCCTTTTTCTCTCTCACTGTTATTTTAAACAGTGTTAACTGCCATGTCTTCATGTTCATAGTATTTTTTCCTTGGCACTATCTTTTTTTTTTTTATATACTGTATTTTTCATCTCTATGAGGTCCATTTGAGGTTCTTTTAGATCTTTTCTCTTTTTCCTTTTTGTATTCATATAAAAGAATATCATGAACATATTTATAGCATATTTATAAAATATATAAGATATATTAATAATATACACAGGACTTCCCTGGTAGCTTAGATGGTAAAGAATCTGCCTTCATTGCAAGAGAATGAAGGGTTCGATCCTTGGATCCAGAAGAACCCCTGGAGAAGGGAATGGCTACCCATTCCATTCTTGCCTTCAGAATTCCATGTACAGAGGAGCCTAGTGGGTTACAGTCCATGGGGTTGGAAAGAGTTGGACATGCTTGAGCAACTAACACACACATATATATTTCCTAGTTCTGTCTGCTGAAAGGGCTAGAAGAAGCAACATCCCATTCACAGTGAGCACATCCAGTTCTAAGACCTTAATTTTTAATACCATTTTCCATTAAAAGGAACCAGGGATCCTTGGAAAAGTGACTGATCTTAGGACCAGGGCAGTATGAGTGTGGAGCTTCCTGTGGTTCCAGAAAGTAGGAAGTGATCAAAAAACAAAATGATGGAGGTATAGCAAAGGAATATAGGAGCTAACTGAAAGCTTGCCCAATAATTAAAGCTGGAACATGTTGAAAAACATCTAAATAAATAACATATGATCAGATTATAACCCAAAATATAAAATAAATGTCCCTGAGTTTATACATAAGATCAGATCAGATCAGTCGCTCAGTCGTTTCTGACTCTTTGCGACCCCATGAATCGCAGCACGCCAGGCCTCCCTGTCCATCACCAACTCCTGGAGTTCACCCAGACTCACGTCCATCGAGTCAGTGATGCCATCCAGCCATCTCATCCTCTGTCTACATAGTAAATGATTAAATAAATAAATAAATGAGGGATAATATTCAAATGTCTCATATAAGAATACCAAGTAATTTATGTGGAAACTCTGCCGATAAGAAGGGGACATATAATTTCCCATCCTATAAGTGTACAATGAACACTGTTTTTGTAAATGCATATGTGTGTGTGTGTATATATGTGCATAAATATAAAACACATCATGTCAGAGCTCCCGTATCCTCGTATCCTCCCTGGGTGGCCACAGCTGTGACCTCCATTCTCTCTCCAAGGTCAATCTGCAGCTACTCGTATTTATTTGACACAAGAGAAGACCAGCTCTTGTGATTAAGCTCCATCTCTGCGATTAAGACTTTTAAAGCCAGGGCCGTGGCTATTAGACAGCTCTGAGGAACTGGAGAAAGAAGCCACGGGCAAGGAGGATGCCAGAGGAGCTTTACAGTTAGAATTATTCCCTGATGCTAATGTTCTCCAGGGCTGGGCAGACAAAAGAAAAGGGCTGAGTAGCAATACCAATTGTTATTGGCAAAGAATCTTTATTTTCAAAAAATGAAACAAAGCAAAACTATTTTGACTTGGTTACAATGACCACATGGAATGGCAAATTTTTATTAGAGTAGCAAGTCTGGTTTAATCTTAATCTTATAGACAACTGTGGATTCATTAAGTAGTGGGGAGATAAAATTTCTTTAAATAGGGAAGAATGCAAACTTCTTAATAAAATGGTTACTCACAAAGACACCGAGAATATGAATTGACTTTTACAAAGAGCATTTGTAGTACACTGACTGTCATATATGTTTGTTTATACTTGGGCAGTTGCATGTTTTTAGTCATGGTATAAACAAAGCAAAACTTGATATGATAAAGAGAATTTTGCAACCTAGTAATGTTGAGTTGTTTAAAAAATCAATAGGTCTTTCTTGAAAATAGCACAGGGAGAAATGGGTAAAAATATTACCCAAAGAGAACCACAGCAAAGGAACACATTAGTTCCCTCTTTTTACATTAATATTATCTTTTTAGTATGATCCTCAAGCAAACACGAGTGAAACAGAAGTAGGTTTTAAAAGAATTTCCTCCTTTAAAACCTCTTCTTGGCCCTGTAATGAGCTGACTGGTAAAATCTAAGCATTGAAAAAAATTCCAGTGGGGATAAATTGATCCACTCCTGACTGAGACTAAAGTCACTTTCACCACTTCAGCAGATTAAATGACTTTTTATTGAATTTGGGGTCACTTCACAGAAGCTGTTTGACCTCAGGTCTTCTCCATCAGCCTCTGTAGCTGGCAGACGGAAACGTGGAGGATGCCAGCATGGGATCCGTGCAATGGGGTGATGATACTTTTGGGAGGCAGTGTTTATTTTACCTGATGGTACATGCTGAGTAAGCCAAGGGTGTAATTTTTAAAAAGCATAGGTTTTAGAATTAGACAGCTAGTTTTAAATCCAGGTCAATCGTTTCCAACAAGGATGACCTGAAGCGGAGACATAATCTGCCTAAATCTGTTTCCTTATCTATCAGATTTGAACCTTCCTCAGCCTGAATGGTGGGCAGGACCACATGAATGTGCTATAGGTAAAGCTTCTAAACTGGTGCCTGGCTCAATATTAACGTTGGTTTCCATTTTCTTGTTTTGTTCTGTTTTTGCCTCATTTAATACAAAATGTATGTCCCATGTGTTCCTGGGCTAAACAGTGTTCTTTTCAGTAATAAATATGACTCTTTCTGTAATTAATGCTCTGACACACTTCCAACATTTAATCTAAATGTCTAGCTTCTCACCTTATCCTAAAACACGAGAATTAAGTCCAACTACTTCTTCCATCTGCTACTGGTTACCTGTGTTAGCCAGGCTAACAAATCCAAATGCTGCCTTATGATAATCTCGGCTCTGCTTCTATTACATCTCTATTCCAAAGGAAGAAATGTTTTTTTCCTTAAAGCTTCCTGTATAATTTTATTGGCAATTATTCCCCATCATGCATTGGGGATCAGCTTCCTGTGACAATCCAATAATGATTGTCATGGATCAATACATTAGAAAATTTCCTTACGAGGAGCAACTAGAGAGCTGCTTACACTGGCATTATCTCCAGCCTCAATTGAGTGTGGGTGGAATACTTTCCCATATACACTGCAATGTAAAAATGGGTATCATTGATGTGGCTGCTAAGTCCGAAACCAAAACGCTACTGAGCACATTTATTGCATTCTACTAATGTCAGTACATCTTCATATACAGAATGAAACGGCAGATTCCCAAGTGATTTGCATGTACTTCCCTTCTTCCCATTTCTATTGAGCTGGAAATGGAAACCATTCCAATAATAATCAGTTGCATAAAAGCACAGAGTACATTCCATAGCTACAAATCAAAGTTACCACCCTCTTCTTCCTATGTCATTTGACCAGGCAAATGTAAGTAGGGGCTGCTTTGCCAATTCTTCTTCATTTTAATTTCCCTTCTTTGGGATGGACTCTGTCATTTGCTCTCTTCCCATTTAAACTCTCTTGGGATGCATTGCTTATGAAGAAAATGACTCCGTGCCTGCTAGAAATAAATAGTTTTAATTTTACCTTTTAATCTTCCCTTTAACTTTCATCTTGAATTTCCCATTTTCAAGTATCTGACTAAATTGATTTGATGCTTAATGCTTGCCAAATAAATAATGAGGCTCTGAATGAGTCCATATGTAATAAGGCAAGGATTTCATTACTCCCAACATCACTATAATCAGGCAATGATTAAATTATTTCTAACATTCTTAATACCAATGTGAAAATATGCTAAAGACCCAGAACAATTTAAGCCTTCCCAACATGTTGTGTATCAAGCATTTCTATTTACAGCAGTTTATCACAATGTTGCAGGAAATGGCCTGTAAGGATTTATGCTAATAATGGAAGGAACTCATCCACAGGTGTCTCCCTTTATCTCAGCTACATCTGAAATCATTTACAAGTTCCCTGGTAACAATCCTAAGGACCACTATCAAGAATGCTGTGATCCAAAAGTCTACAAATAATAAATGTTGGAGAGGGTGTGGAGAAAAGGGAACCCTCTTACACTGTTGGTGGGAATGCAAACTAGTACAGCCACTATGGAGAACAGTGTGGAGATTCCTTAAAAAACTGGAAATAGAACTGCCTTATGATCCAGCAATCCCACTGCTGGGCATACACACTGAGGAAACCAGAAGGGAAAGAGACACGTGTACCCCAATGTTCATCGCAGCACTGTTTATAATAGCCAAGACATGGAAGCAACCTAGATGTCCATCAGCAGATGAATGGATAAGAAAGCTGTGGTACATATACACAATGGAGTATTACTCAGCCATTAAAAAGAATTCATTTGAATCAGTTCTAATGAGGTGGATGAAACTGGAGCCTATTATACAGAGTGAAGTAAGCCAGAAGGAAAAACACCAATACAGTATACTAACGCATATATATGGAATTTAGAAAGATGATAACAATAACCCTGTGTACGAGACAGCAAAAGAGACACTGATGTATAGAACAGTCTTATGGACTCTGTGGGAGAGGGAGAGGGTGGGAAGATTTGGGAGAATGGCATTGAAACATGTAAAATATCATGTATGAAACGAGATGCCAGTCCAGGTTCAATGCACGATACTGGATGCTTGGGGCTAGTGCACTGGGACGACCCAGAGGGATGGTATGGG
>NW_011495049.1:1752441-1768589 GCF_000754665.1 Bison bison bison
AGGGTGGGAAGATTTGGGAGAATGGCATTGAAACATGTAAAATATCATGTATGAAACGAGATGCCAGTCCAGGTTCAATGCACGATACTGGATGCTTGGGGCTAGTGCACTGGGACGACCCAGAGGGATGGTATGGGGAGGGAGGAGGGAGGAGGGTTCAGGATGGGGAGCACATGTATACCTGTGATGGATTCATTTTGATATTTGGCAAAACTAATACAATTATATAAAGTTTAAAAACAAAATAAAATTTAAAAAAAAAACACTTACTAGGGGAAGAAAGACTTAAATAATCAAACAATTTACAAATTGAAGAAACCTAGAGGCGCCCCACTCCAGTACTCTTGCCTGGAAATCCATGGATGGAGGAGCCTGGTAGGCTGTAGTCCATGGGATCACTAAGAGTCGGACATGACTGAGCAACTTCACTTTCACTTTTTACTTTCAAGCACTGGAGAAGGAAATGGCAAGCCACTCCAGTATTCTTGCCTGGAGAATCCCAGGGACGGGGAAGCCTGGTGGGCTTCTGTCTATGGGGTCGCATAGAGTCGGACACGACTGAAGCGACTTAGCAATAGCAATAGCAATAGACAGAAAGAAGTTCAACTTATGATTACCCTGTGGAGGAATGGTATGAAAGTGTTAGTCGTTCAGTTATGTCCAGCTCTTTGCAACTCCATGGACTGTAACTCACCAGGCTCCTCTGTTTATGGAATTCTCCAGGCAAGAATACTGGAGTGGGTATCCATTCCCTTCTCAGGGGATCTTCCCAACACAGAGATTGAACCTGGGTCTCCTGCATTGCAGGCAGATTCTTTACCGACTGAGCCATTGGGAAGTGCAGAAGGGTGGTGGGCCAGCTCTGAACCGAAGAATGCCTGTTCTTCATCTGGGATGGGGGGAGAGAGAGAGACTCAGGCATGTCTTCCAATCAAGGGCATTCAAATCTCTCTCTGGCATAGCTGGCATTCTTTCCAGTTTGCAGAAATCAGATTATACCCCTTGCATCCAAGGGGGATGCTTAACTCAGATCTTTGAGTTATGTTTATAGTACATTTGGAGTCTGACAGTAGCACCACCCAAGAAAAGATTTGCAGCTTTAATGCGTGCCTGCAGGATGGTGATATTGATGAGAAATCTGTATTAGAGCATCGTGAATCATCATTAAAAGGCATTTAAAATTGGCTTGTAAAATATGGCTTTCGCTGCACTCTATGCACTCTCCTGGAAAGATGAAGTAGTGTATTAAAATGATGATATGGATGTTAATAAATATGAAGTCATGGCTACTCTATTAGATTTGAATGTGGCAACAAGAACCCCTGCGGTTTTATCATGAAGTTAGAGATTCCCTTTTTATTATTGAAGCTATAGGAGGCATTTTTCAATGGTCTGGAGCTAAAATATAACTTCCCTGGCCACTAAGCTTGCCAGTGGTTCAGAATGTTAGTTTAAAAGGACAAAATGGCCTATGGTTGTTGCTGTTGCTTGTAAATTCCATTGTGAATTGATTATAGGCTGAGAGATTGTTGATCTGGACATCAAGTTCAAGCTATCTGAATTCATAATAGAGGACTTTTTGAACTACAAATAATTCTGCGTTTTTCAGTACAAAAACAGCTTGGAGGTGTGAGGGTTGGGTTGAGCTGGTGGGAGTGGTACAAGCCTGTTGTTATCCTGGGGAACAGATCCAGTGCATTGAGGTATACCTAATTCTCACTGCAGTCATTGTACATCAGGGCAATTTAGATTTTGTGATCAACCTAGCATTTCGTATGTAGCATTTATCTTATTAGAGCTACCAATTTAATTATATATGAAAACATTCAAATTAGCAAGTGCATGAAGGAAAACTGCTTGTGCATGGAAGAAGATAAGCCTATACTATGGTTAATGTATTTATCCATTAATATAATCATTATGTCATTTAAGACATTTAGGTTCTACCAAAGTATCTTGTTAATGTGAGTTATAATGCCTGTGGTTTTCAGAACACTTTCTGAACTTAATCCTGGTCTCTTTCCATGGTTTACAGTATTCAATTTTTCTCATTCGCAGTTGTTTCAACATTTTCAACTTCCTCTAGATTATTTATTTTGAAATTCTGTTGCCAGAATATGTTGAATATGTTGCTGATTATCATTAAACTATTTATTTATTTTTCTAGAATAAAGGTATTTCTAACATATATAATAGTATTAAAGAGTGCTGGATGTCAGCTTCCTAGCTATAATCTTTCTTCAACAGACAGCTGTGTAAATTCTTGGGGATTTAGAGAGTGGCCACCTTATACTTTAGGTAACATTTCATATTGTGGTGCCTTCAAATCATTGTTTAGACAGTTTTTTTTTTTTCCCCTCATCCTTGAAGAGTCTATCCATTCATTGTGTTTATCAATTCATCACTCTAGCTTTTACTCGATGTGTCATTAAAGGAGCACTTTGACAATGAACTTCACCAAGGCTAAAACCTTAAAGTTCTGCCAGAAATATTTGTGTATATATACATACATCCTGTTTATCTGTCTCTATTAATTTGTTAACTCTAGTGTCCTGGGTGTTTACAGGGGTATTCTATACTTTATAGCTTCACACTGTAAGTGTCTAGAATAAGAACTGAATTCCCTTGACTCCATCTTGGAGAACTCCCCTGTGTAATTGAAGCTATCTGCAGCATTTGGTAAGTGGGGCTACTCCTTTTCTTGTTCCTCTTTGTTTGGACAACACTGTTCATTTGGCTCTCTTCCTGTCTCTGTGCTTTGGGTATTCCTTCTGCTCCCATTCAGATAGTGTTCCCAGAATCCTCTCCTGTGTCTCTTTTTCCATTTTGCACACATTCTTCACTCGTGGGGATAAGTGGTGTTTCTCCACTGTATCTCTCTTTTTCAACTTGTGATCAGACAATCATTTTTCTTCACTTAGTATACTACTTGTAAATGTCAATAGTTCCTCAAACTCAACAATCTCTTAACTAAATGTCTCTCTACCTGATTATTTTTTCTCCTCATCCCTCATCTCTAAGTCTTGTCATCTAGAATCCCAAAATGTGTCCTAGTCTATAAATCTTTCCCTTGCTAATAATTCCATTACTATGGCACTAGTCCAGATCTTATCATCCTTTTCTTGGACAAGTATATGAGTTTGCTAACTGATTTTATAAACTTTATTCTTAATATTTTACTGACTTTTATTCATAAGTATCTATAATTATCTGTCTAAAGTGATTTTTTTAGTCCTTATTTTAACTGTCTGTAACTCACAATAACATTGACTTCTTTATCTTCCTATTACCCTTTTCTTGGTTAATGTAACGATACTCTCACCTGGTTTTCTTCCCACCTTTCTGCCTGTTCTTGCCAGGTCTTTTTGTACATTCTTCTACGTTTTCTAATTCCATATTTGTAGGTTTTTCATAGGTTCTAGCTTATCCCAATTTCCTTTCATTTTATTTCCTCTACTTTACAATCTCAAATATTCCAAGGCTTCTGTGATTCCCTCTTTGCTGCTGAATCCCAAATTTGTATCTCTAGTCCATATTGAATGCCAACTCACTACTAGTTATCGATCTCTGTTTGAATATTCCATAGGAATATTCTTTCCAGTTTAAAAGCAAACTCATAATTGTCTCCCAAAACATAACACCTCCCTCGGAGATCCCCATCAGAATGGAAATGTAGTAAGCCACTAGGCTGCCATACCAGAAATCTTGGTTTTATTCTAAATTCCTCCTTGTATATCACTCCTTCAGAGAAGGCAATGGCACCCTACTCCAGTACTTTTGCCCGGAGAATCTCATGGACGGAGGAGCCTGGTAGGCTGCAGTCCACGGGGTTGCTCAAAGTCGGATATGACTGAACGTCTTCACTTTCACTTTTCACTTTCATGCATTGGAGAAGGAAATGGCAACACACTCCAGTGTTCTTGCCTGGAGAATCCCAGGGAGCGGGGAGCCTGGTGGGCTGCCGTCTATGCGGTCACACAGAGTCGGACACGACTGAAGTGACTTAGCAGCAGCGGCATATCACTCCTTACATCAGAAAGTCCAGCCACTTCTGATTCCTAAGTGTCTCTTAGGAATCTTAGACATTCTATGTCTCTTCAGTCTTAGACATTCAATGTCTCTTAGACATTCCTAAATGTCTCTCTAAGCAGTACCCTCTACCGCTATCCTATGTAAGATACTCTTTTCTTTTTCAAGGATTATTATACCAGCCTCCTGTCTCCTTATCTCCAGATTTACCCCTCAAATGCTTCCCTATGTATAGCCAGAGTGATTTTTCTAAGGTACACATGTGATTTGCTATTTTAAAAAATATATAAATTTTATTTATTTTAAACTTTATTGATGTATAGTTGACTTGTAATGTTGATGTCATGTTGTATGTTGTATGTAATGTTGATGTATGTTGTGTTGAGGTATAGTTGATGTAATGTTTCAGGTGTAAGCAAAGTTTCAGTTATACACAAACATATATCCATTCTTATTTTAGGTTATTTTCCTATATAATTACAGAGTACTGAGGACAGTTCCTTGTGCTACACAGTGGGCTCTTATATACAGACCACTGTGTATAAAATAGACAGCTAATGATTTGTCATTTTTAGGCACAGACCTTTTGAAGACACCTGTTGCCCTCAGAATAATGTCAAAACTGTCTACCACGGCTTAGAGAGCTCTTTCAAGAATGACTCCATCTCTTTTTGCAGCGCAGTTTCTTCCCATCTCCAAGCTTCCAGTGTAAGCCCTGGTCAGAAGGAATTACTCCTGGTTTCCTGAGTTCCACATCTCTCTCTTCCTTGGCACAGTAGATTCGTGTGTGCAACTTCCTCTGCCTCCTGCGTTCTCACCTCCTCTGTGTTAACCTTCTACTCTGCTAATCTTCGAAGGCTTAGTGTAGAGAAGGCTTCTCCTGGAACTCTTTCCTTGACCTTGCCAACACTTGGTCAGGTGCCTTTTTACTGTTCTCACAAAATGCCTTCTTTCTTTTTCTTTTTTATTGGAGTATAGTTCCTTTACAATGCTGTTTTAGTTCCTGCTGTACGGCAAAGTGAATCAGCTGTATGTATGCACGTATCTCCTCTTTTTTTGAATTTCCTTCCCATTTAGGGCACGACAGAGCATTGAGTCGAGTTCCCTGTGCTCTACAACAGTAGATTTCCCATTAGTTATCTATTTTATATGTAGTATCAGTAGTGTATATAAGTCAATCTCAATCTCTCAATTCATCCCCCACTCCTTTCCCCACTTGGTGTCTGTACATTTGTTCTGTATGTCTGTGTCTATCTCTGCTTTGCCAATAAGTTAATCTATACCATTTTCCTAGATTCCACATGTATGTCTTAATATATGATATTTTTTTTCTCTAAGTTACTTCTCACTGTATGACAATCTCTAAGTCCATCCACATCTCTTCAAATGGCAAAGTTTCTTTTTATGGCTGAGTAACATTCCATTGTATATATGTACCACACCTTCTGTGTCCATCCCTCTGCTGATGGGTGTTTAGGTTGCTTCCATGTCCTGGCTATTGTGAACAGTGCTGCAGTGACCATTGTGTGTGTGTTTTAAGTCACTTTATTTGTGGCTGACTCTTTGCAACCCTATAGACTGTAGCCCACCAGGCTCCTCTGTCCGTGGGAATCTCCAGGCAAGAATTCTGGAGTGGATTGTCAAGCCCTCCTCCAGGAGATCTTCCCAACTCAGGGATAGAACCCGTATCTCTTATGTCTTCAGCATTGGCACATGGGTTCTTTACAACTAGTGCCACCTGGGAAACCCACAGTGAACACTGGGATGCAGGTATCTTTTTGAATTATGATTTTCTCTGGGTATATGCCAGAGTGATATTGCTAGATCATATTGTAGTTCTATTTTTAGGTTTTTAAAGAAAACTCCATATTATTTTCCATAGCAGCTGTACCAGTTTACTTTCCCACCAGCAATGTAAGAGGGTTCTCTTTTCCCCATACCCTCTCGGATAACACACCCTCTGCTCACGCCTGTAACTCAGTGTAGTACCGTGGTGAGACTGCATTCTTACCCAGTGCTATTCTCTTGACTGTGAATTCTTTGTGAGCCAGGACTCTGCCATCCATCATGCAAAGCAACTGACACAAAATAGACGCTCTGCAAGTGTTTGTAGAAGATGAAAGGTAGGTAGGAAATATGATTCCGATGTCTAATTATTAAAAAATTTACAATTATTCCCCATTATCTTTGAGAGAGAAGTCAAAGACCCTAGATCTAGGTTCTCTTTTATCAAATCAGAGCTTTTCTTAGGTCTGACCACACTCGTGTGGGTATCTGGCTTTCACACAGAAACCAACCTAAAAGTCCCTCACCATGCTATGCCCTCTTTTGTGCCTTGAACCTTATCTTTCATTTCTTCCTACTTGCCTTTGTATATAATGTCAGACTCCTCTGAAATGCCACCTCCTCTGCCTTTGCAAGGTGGAATTAAGAGTCTATTTCTTTTTTTTTTTAATTCAGTGTTTAAGTTTTATTTATTGTTTTAGTTGGTATAATACTTAGATAGTTGGCTGCATTATTAGTATAGATTTTTCTTTTTTACATTACATGGCAGTGTACACCATTCTGATACATATAGTACATAAAATAAAATTCCTTGGAAGAGTTAAGTATAAGAAAGACATACAATACTTCATTTGTACATTGGATCCCAGGATGTGATTAACTGGAGGAAAAAAAAAGGTTGGACTATGCATCTTGGCTAAAGGAACCAGAAGTTACACAACCAGAGTAAATACACACTAAGTGCCCTAGTGCTCTGCACACCTTCTTAAATATAATATTTATTGTTGAATAATTTTTTCATGTATCTATACACACCATTACCATGGGCTTCTGAGACATAGCTCAGAACCTAGCCCCCTGGAGACCATATTTAGTAAGTGTTCATTGGATCGATGAATGAGGAGGGCACTATTTTGCTGAGGGAACTCACTGTTCCATCTAGGTCTCATCTCAAACCAAAGATTTAATTAAAGCAATGAAACATCATATGTAGAGAGGAAACCTCCTGAAAATGAAGACTCCCTAATATTTATAGTGGATCTCTAACTTTGTAGTTAGATCATTGGGGCATCATTTCTTAAACACTCATGTCGAAGATGCTGTGCTCATAGTGACAGATAATTTATCTCATTTAATTCTCATAACCATAAGAAGTAGATTCAAGCATTATCCTTTATTAAGAAAGAAGAAAATTAGACCCAGAGTTACGAAGTATCTTTCCTAAGGTGCCTCAGCTATTAGTAGCAAAACTAGAACCCAAGCCCTGATATGACTCTCGACATCCATTACACCATAATGGAGTTTCTTGGCTTAACAAGAGCATCAGGTTTTCTAAAGGATAGAGAAGTTTTCTGGGAAATATTTTGAAATATGATTTCCTATGATCTAAGCCTCAACCATGATGTATAATTATCTTAAAAATAAAACTGTGAAAAGAACTTGCTATGGTTTTTACAGGCTTCAAAGTCTGGTAGACAGCAGTTATGATAATAAATATAAGTGTAGACCAAGTAAATTACTAATACTTATCTCCTTTATAGTGCCTAGAATAGTGTCTCACTACTCCTAATTGAAATTTGTCACATTTGTGAGTAAGTAGAAGCATAGAACAAATACTGTATAGTATCTCCCTAAAAACTATACCCTACATGGAAGAGGAAATGGCAAGTGGAGTAGTGGTAAAATATAGGCAATTTTTATAACATCAGAAGGAAAGTGAACTAGAGATCCTGCTCATGGTCAATATAGCAGAGAGTTTAAGGATTATACGTAAGACTTCGGGAGACCACAATTGCCCAGCAGGTATACTTAGGAGAACAGGAGGGTTAAATCCACTGATAAAGCAAGGTCATATCACTATATAAACATTTGAGTTTGATAGGAAGCTACCTCTTCTTGCGTAATTGCCTTGAGAGCTTTGTCAACTCTGGCGGTGTAGTTGCAAGGTACACATTGGCTGATTGGTACCACATGTAGCACACAAATGGGGAATTGGCAGATAATTTTAGGCCCCTGTCTGGCAATTCCTTTTGCTAAAGTCACCTCCAACTAGTAACTGAAGAAGTACATCACAGCTCCAAATATTTTGCTAGGGTAGAAGTAATACAATTGGATTTGTAGGTAAAAAAAAGTTTCATATTACAGAAAGTAGATTAAATGGTATTGGGGGCTGGGAGATGGGGAAAATAGAGAATTATAGGTTCTGGTGATGAAAAACTTAGGAAAAAGTGGTGATAGGTGTATGACTTTGTGAATGTAATTAATGCCACTATGTGGTTAAAAAATGGTTAAAATGTAATATATGTTTTGCTATAATATAAAAAATTGATAATATACCTCCAAATAGACCCTTATTGAATTATACACTTTAAATGGAATTGTAGAATATGTGGATTAATAAAAGCTGTTACAAATAACTATATATTAGTTTCCTTAGATTGCTATAACCAAATAGTCACTGCGTAGCTTCAAAAAACAGAAATTAATTGTCTTACAGTTCTGGAGGAACTTAAATTCAGATGTCTGAATTTAAGATGTCAAAAGATGTTCCCTCTGACACGCTGTAGGGGAGAATTCTTCCTTGTCTTTTCCTAGTTTCTGGTGGCCCTAACATCCACTGACTTGTAGCTACATTCCTCCAACTTCTGCCTCCATCTTTACCTTGTCTTCCCCTCTTTTGTCTTTTATAAGGATACTTTATTTTATTTAGGGACTAACTTATGTCTGGAAGACACTTTGCAAATACTGTCACATTTACAACATCAAGAGCAGGATATGTTTTTTGAGGGTCCACCATTCAACCTCCAATAAATTCCTACCCTCAACGGGCATATACTATATGACAGACACTTGCTAAGCAATTCTCCCTTAACTATTTTAATTCTCAAAACCCTAAATAAAATAAGTACTATTATTATCTACATGTAACAGATGGTGTAACTGAGACTCAAAGAAGCTAAATGATCTGCTCAAGGCCACACTGATAAGAACTAGAGTTGAGATAAAATACAGGGGGTGGTTCCAGAGTTTGCCTTCCTGGCCCAGCTATTGAAAAAACTAATGAGAAAAGAGTACATTGTGGGAGTGGGGGGCTGATTTCTGTATGTTTTTTTTTTTTTTTCCCCACTTGTCATCTTTCTGTAAGCTTCTATAATTATTGCAGCAAACAGGAAGGCCCTTTTTGTACTTCATCTGCTAAGAAAAGCTTTCTCATATGCTATAAATTCTGGGTTTTCTCCTATTGTTTATATTTTATTTGTTCAACTTTGATCTTAACCTCTTCCTGGAGTCTCTCTCATGAACTTCATACGTGTCATAAATTGAAATTCATAGAAGATGTGTAAATAGCACTAATTATACGATTCAAGGGCTGGGAGGTTTCTCTTAGAACCCTCAAACCAACTACAAACCTCCCACTTCTTATTTTAACTTTAAACGACGTAGGAGGTCTGTGCCTCTAAAAAGAAATTCAAAATCAAATATACCTAGGTGAACATTGTGAGAAAGAAAGTGAGGTTGGGCACTATTTTTTTTTCCCTAAATCACTTTTTATTAAGACAGCTTTTGAAAGCCATTTCTGCTAAAATTTACTGCAGTAGAGAAACATGATACAGTAATTACTGTATATAGAAGTCATCTTCAATCCTGAGGATAATACAGGATATTCAGGGCTTGGGACCATCACAATTTGGTTACTCCAAAGTGTCTTGTCACAAAAGATTAATGATAGCTCTGCTTATCGATAAAGCACTTAGGAGCTCAGTTTCCACCATGCTAATATCCACAGGAGCAGTCCTTCATACTGTGGTTTTGTATTTCCTCTGTACATTTCATTTCCTTGCCTTTTCAGTTTTACTTTCTGGACTGTCTAAGTTAATTTTCATTGCTTCCTTTGGTATTTTCCAGTTTAAATCTCAATTTAATGATCTCTCATGTCATAGTCCACTGGAGCATTATTTAGTAACCAACTTGTTCTCCTATAGTTCATGAGTAAGTATCCTTATTCCCTTACAGAATATAAAATGTTTTGATAGAAAGCATTCTTCACTTTCCTAGTTTTAACATCTTTTCCTGAATATTTCATATATAAAACTATGAATTTCTTTCTTCAAATTTAGAATACCCTTATGAAGAAAACAAAATAAAAAAAAGTGAGAAACAGTTTATTTCAAAGTAAAGATAAGGGACTAGTTTAATGATTAAGGCATTAAAGATTTTGCTGTGGCAAACCTACATGTGTATTCTAGGGGATTTGAAATTTCCTTCTATAATCCAAATGTTCCTGATAAGATAATTCCAGCTTCTTAGATTTTGAAAAGCCGTTGGAAAATAAGTCATCTTATCTCATGTTTTAGAGGGAAAACTATTTGCAAGAAAAGTTCTGATTTTAGGTTTCCTAACATTTGTTGAATGCATTTATCTGAATTAATGAGGTCAATTAACAGTACCTTAAATTTGTTGTTAGAATGTGTCAGAAATTCTGCTGAGTGTTTTAGGTACATTATTTCATTTTTATCTTCCAAAGTAAGAACTGGTAATATTTTTCTTTTATGGGTGAGAAAAACTAAGTTGCGAAATTGTCAAGTAAGTAACTTGTCTTAAGTGACATAGCTGGTAGGTCATAGATCAGTAGTGAGAGCCTTGTTTAGCAGTTTAATCATGTACAGTAGTCCCTTGCTGGTAGCTTTCATCTTTCCAGATGTGAACATACTGTTTGGATGGCTGTAGGTTACATCCCCGTGTGGACCAAGATTTGTTGTGTTCTTTGGGCCCTGAATGTCTCCTTCATCTCTTTCAAAATGGATACTCTTTCACATTTTTCTATGACAATTTCGTGACACTTGTCACATTTGCTGATGGATAAAATGGATTAGTGTTTACAGTTCCATGGCTGGTGAGCCCACTGCCATGAGACAAAACCAGTGTTTCTGAAAATCTTCCTCCTTTCCGAAAAGTTTGATTCAATGGTCCTTCCTCTGGCTAATCTCCAATCACATACCCTCAGCTACTAAGAGCAAAGAGAATTTTTGCGTGGGTCACAATGGTAATACTGGGTCTGCCAACAGTTAAAAAAAAAAGAATCTTTCATGATTAAAGAATCCTGGATCTCAATAAGATCCTCATGTAGACTTTAAAAGAGAATTTTACCTCCAGTAAATGCTTTCCTCTCCAAGTCTCTACTTCTGAGAACTTGTGCTCTAGTTTATGAAAGTCTCCTCTAAGCTTTATTATTTAATAGGCTGAGAAAATCAGAAAGATTTTACTCTGTCCTAATGCTTATGTTTGGCTGAGCAAGAATCTTCTAACAATGACATCTGACTTGAATCAGAACCAAAGGATGACAAACCTGTAGAATGAAAAAAAAAAAAAAATGAGAATCAAATCAGTTATAGGCAAAGAAAACAGTTTACTGCAAGACTATAGCTGAAATGTTCATACTAGCGGTAGTATAACTTAGTGGTTAAGAGATGTCTGTCCTTTTTGATTTATCTCAAGCATCCCAAATAAGTGCCTTGTTGTTTAGCCACAAAGTTATGTGTAACTCTTTTGTGACTGTGTGGACTTGAGGCCGCCAGGCTTCTCTGCCCATGGGATTTCCCAGGCAAGAATGCTGGAGTGGGTTGCTATTTCCTTCTCTAAGGGATCTTCCCAACCCAGGGATTAAACCCACGTCACCGGTATTGACAGGCAGATTCTTTACTGCTGAGCCACCTGGGTAGCTCCCAATATGGTAATTACTTAATGATTTTGTTGAATGAATTTTAAGTATGTATATCAGAGATTTGTGAACTGGATTTGAAACTTACCTCTTTCATTAAGTATCAGTGTGAATTTAGCCTAAATCCTTTCCTTTGGCTTTCATAACTTCATCTGCAAGATGGGAATTGCAATTCTAATAAAATAGATATAAAAAATGTAACATAAAGTATATTTGTAACACAGTACCCAGCTTGTAAGAAATTATTCTTGAGCAGTAAATAGCTGTCATCATCTTCATTATCATCACCTCCATTATTACTGTTGACATTATTATATATCACTACCATACTTGCCTCTCCTGCCTTCTAGACAAAAATAAGAACAAGGAAAATGTAATATCAATGCCCAAAACATTTGCACTGAATTTTTGGTTTCTGCAGTGATGAGGACAGATAGTTTATTGAGGTATTAATGCTTGATATGCTCTCAGTGTTTCAAGTCTCTGAAAACTAAGATGCAAACACTCTCATCTCTGCTCACATACCATCCCTTTTGGAAGGTCTTCATGGTTTCAGTTCAGGGCTCGTTTGCTTCACCAGGAATGAACAAGTTTATATATTTTGTGAACTGGTCTATTTTTTTTCATGAGCTCGTCTCATGAAAAAGATCCCTCACCTAGATTTTTATTTGAGAGGGAAAGGGGAACTTAGGATAGGATGGTGAGAATATTTTGAAAGGAAATAGAGAAGTTGCCTGTCTTGAAAAAGAATTGGAGATTAGGATTTCAGCAGTTTTCAGGGTCTGGGTCTCCCCATAGTATCTTTTTTTCCTTTTGTGAAAAGATTCCCTCTATCTACTTGATTAATACATCCATCACCTCATATATTTATCTGGGTGGGGGAGAGAGTGATGAGAACATCTAGCAAATTTCAATTATATAGTACAGTGTTCTCAACTATAGTCACTGAATTGTACATTATATGTTTTACAACTATGTCATTATTACAGGATTGCACAACATCACCACTGTTGACATTTGGGATTGGGTATTTCTTTGTTGGAGGGTTGTTTAGCAGCATTGTTGTTCAGCTGCTACTTTGGGTCTGACTCTTTGCAACTCCATGGACTGCAGCATGCCAGGCACCCCTGTTCTTCACTGTCTCCTGGAGTTTGCTCAGGTTCATTGAGTCCCTGATGCTATCTAATGGTCTCATCCTCTGTTGTCCCCTCCTCCTCCTGCCCTCAATCTTTCTCAGCATCAGGGTCTTTTCCAGTGTCGGCTCTTCACATCAGGTGGCCAAAATATTGGAGCTTCAGCATCAGTCCTTCCAATGAATATTCAAGACTTATTTCCTTTAGGATTGGCTGGTTTTATCTCCTTGAAGTCCAAGGGACTCTCAAGAGTCTTCTCCAACACCACAGTTTAAAATCATCAATTCTTTGGTGCTTAGTCTTCTTTATGGTCCAAATCTCACATCCATACGTAACTACTGGAAAAGCCATAGTTTTGACCACATGGATCTTTGTCAACAAAGTGATATCTCTGCTTTTTAATACACTGTCTAGGTTTGTCATAGCTTTCTTTCAAGGAGCAAATGTCTTCTAATTTCATGATTGCATTCACCATCTGCATTGATTATGGAGCCCAAGAAGAGAAAAATCTGTCACTGCTTCTACTTTTTTCCCTTCTATTTTGCCATGCATTGATGGCACCAGAAGCCATAATCTTAGTAACTTGAATGTTAAGTTTTAAGCCAACTTTTTGACTGTCCTCATTCACCCTCATCAAGAGGCTCTTTAGTTCCTCTTCACTTTCTGCCATTAGAATGGTATCATCTGTATATCTAAGGTTGTTGATATATTTCTCCTGGCAGTTTTGAGTCCAGCTTGATGCCTGCTTTCTATCGAACAGATAGATGCTAGTAATAACCCTGCATCCAGTTGGGACAACCAAAATATATACAAGTGTTGCCAAATATTACCTGGGGAATAACGTTACCCTAGTACTAAAGTGGCAGGATTCTAGTTAAGTGATGCTTTCAACTGTGTGTATCTATAGAGGCTGGAATTTCTAGAGCCCAGGCAGAGGTCATTTAGATTTCATAATTAGTCCAGTTCTTTTTGTACATATTGATCACTTCCAACAGTTAGAGGTAAGTGGGAACTATCTGTCTTCACCTAGTCCAGCAAAACTCTCAAGTGTAATGGTTCAATGAGCTCTAGTCTCAAGTGAAAATCTGGCACATAATCAAACATTAATAACTAGGTACATAAACAGTCATGCCGTTTGTTCGTTATGCTCAGGAAAGACTTTCAATCCTTTTAAAACTCCTAAAAAATTCCTCTTGTATGAAAGATTCATTTCCAGAAACACCTGTCAGGATTAACAAAACTGCTGGTTGGATCAGGCCATAGATTCCTCCATTTTGAAAGGAAATAGACTCTCTCATAGGACAGTCTATTATAGTTCTGTAGTAATAATCAAAAGGCATTAAAGCACTTGAGCTCATCAGCAATAATTTTCAACAAGGTTTTGTTCACAAAGCCACTTTTGTGGCTTTTCCACAATGGAAACTGATTTTTAATATCCTCTGTGCTAACTAGTGAACACCATAGCAAATCGATACAGTGGTTTTTAAAACACTAATGCCACCACCTCTGGAGTGTACACAACTGTTAGTGAAACGCCTGGAGTATGGATTCCTAATTAGGGTATTTCAAATGTATTCAACTACTCTTACAGTGTGGATGAAAGCCATTTTAAATAAATGCTCATCACTCAGTTGATACGGATGCACTGGAAGGAAAATTAAGATCACTGGACCCAAGCTTGAATACAAGAAGTAGGACTGGGCATATTGGGCCAGGGAGGTCTAAAGCCCAGAGGCCATTCCTTGGATTATATTGGGATGAATAAATCCTGGGATTCAAGCATGCCTGGATTTCTTTCAAGCCGAATTATATTTGCAATAATTAAGAAAAGAAGTGTCTTTATGTAAGGGAAACAGATGAGATTGCTTATCTCTCCAGAGTTGTACAAGAAACCTATTCTCTGTCTTACCTGGGTCTTTTCTGAGTTCTGTGTTGATAAGTCTGGTTCTTTTTGGACCTTGATAACCTCCAACTTCATGCTCTCTTTCCTCTCTTTATGATGTTTATATTCTCTTCACTAATTTTAAAATGGAAATTTTAGTCCCAACTGTAAAATTATGTTTTCTTTGAAATGAGTAACTTATAATGACAGAGACTAGAAAAATTGCCCGCAAAAGGAGTAATGTGACAATGAATATATTTTTGTTTTGTTTCTCATACTAGACCGTTGAGGTATGACCTAAATCAAATCCTTTATGACTACACAGTGGAAGTGAGAAATAGATTTAAGGGATAGACAGAATGCCTGATGAATTATGGACAGAGATTCATGACATTGTACAGGAGACAGGAATCAAGACCATCCCCAAGAAAAAGAAATGCAAAAAAGCAAAATGGCTGTCTGAGGAGGCTTTACAAATACCTGTGAAAAGAAGGGAAGCGAAAAGCAAAGGAGAAAAGAAAAGATATACCCTTTTCAATGCAGAGTTCCAAAGAATAGCAAGGAGAGATAAGAAAGCCTTCCTCAGTGATCAGTGCAAAGAAATAGAGGAAAATAATAGAATGGGAATGACAAGAGATCTCTTTAAGAAAATTAGAGATACCAAGGGAACATTTCATGCAAAGATGGGCTCAATAAAGGACAGAAATGGTAGGGCCCTGACAGAAGCAGAAGATATTAAGAAGAGGTGGCAAGAATACACAGAAGAACTGTACAAAAAAGATCTTCACAAGCCAGATAATCATGATGGTATTATCACTCACCTAGAGCCAGAAATCTGGAATGTGAAGTCAAGTGGGCCTTAGAAAACATCACTACGAACAAAGCTAGTGGAGGTGATGGAATTCCAGTTGAGCTATTTCAAATACTGAAAGATGATGCTGTGAAAGTGCTGCACTCAATATGCCAGCAAATTTGGACAACTCAGAAGTGGCCACAGGACTGGAAAAGGTCAGTTTTCATTCCAATCCCAAAGAAAGGCAATACCAAAGAATTGTCACCCTGTATTATACAGGGTGACTGTATATTGTCACCCTGCTTATTTAACTTATATGCAGAGTACATCATGAGAAACACTGGACTGGAAGAAGCACAAGCTGGAATCAAGATTGCTGGGAGAAATATCATTAACCTCAGATATGCAGATGACACCACCTTTATGGCAGAAAGTGAAGAACTAAAAAGCCTCTTGATGAAAGTGAAAGAAGAGAGTGAAAAAGTTGGCTTAAAGCTCAAAATTCAGAAAATGAAGATCATGGCATCCAGTCCCATTACTTCATGGCAAATAGATGGTGAAACAGTGGAAACAGTGGCTGACTTTATT
>NW_011495049.1:1768689-1789843 GCF_000754665.1 Bison bison bison
CTTTTGAACTGTAATGTTGGAGAAGACTGCTGAAAGTCCCTTGGACTGCAAAGAGATCTAACTATTCCATCCTAAAGGAGATCAGTGCTGGGTGTTCATTGGAAGGACTGATGTTGAAGCTGAAACTCTGGTACTTTGGCCACCTGATGCGAATAGCTGACTCATTGGAAAAGACCCTGATGTTGGGAAAGATTGAGGGCAGGAGAAGGGGACGACAGAGGATGAGATGGTTGGATGGCATCACTGACTCGATGGACGTGAGTCTGAGTGAACTCCTGGAGTTGGTGATGGACAGGGAGGCCTGGCGTGCTGTGGTTCATGGGGTCGCAAAGAGTTGGACACGACTGAGCGACTGAACTGAACTTAGCATCCAAGACTACATCTACATATGCCTTCTGAAGCCCTATATATTGTGGTTTCTGCACAAAGAGTGAAAGAGTCATGCTTTTTAGTAGCAGATATTTTATGTATCACCTCTGCAGATATTGAGTTCATTAAGTTCATGTAATTATTCATCCAATCTATTGCAAGATATTGTGAGAATAAGCCTCAAATTTGGGGACTTGCTTTAACTTCAGTTAGTAACTCTGAGCTAGATTTGAACATTATTTTTAATCTAAATAGTATTTAAATAGGCCTTATCAATTTTGTTTATTTTTAGAAGTATTTGTTTGTTGGAAGAGATATCCAAACTTAATGCCTCAAGTGGACTGTAATCATAAAGAATTATTTTGTGTTCCCCTAACATACCTTTGTTTGTAAATTTTTTGTCCCTTCACACTGGTTTTTCCTACAGTGAGCTTCCATTTATCTTTCTTTTTCTTTTTTGGGGTTATCTTTTCTTTTCCATACCCTGCTGTGCCTTTTTTATCTTCTCCAAAGGTGCGGGGCTCCACCCCCCTATTGTTTTATTGCTCCTCCTATCCTTGGCTGTTCACGATGCAGCTGTCCTGACGCCATTTTTTTTTTTTTTTTCTGACTCTTTCTGTACCTGGCTGCTAGCTCTCTAGCAGGAAATATGCTTTAGTCATTATTGCATCTTAGAAAGCAGCACCGTCTATGGCATAGAATGAGCATCAATAAATATATCCTGAATTGATTTGGGATTAAAATTCCAACTTACTCATAATTTGCATATCCTGATGCTTTGAAATTACTTGGTGCTTTTTTGTTTACAAAGGAAGATATTTGGTCCCAGCAAGCTCTGTGTGACAGGGGGATGGCATATGGTCAGACAGGCATTGGGAATGCAGACACTGGTGGCGTGTGGCAGAAAAGCAGCCAGGGGAGCGCAATAATAAGGGTACATCTTATGATTCTTCAGTAAAGCTCTAAGTGTGTGAATGTTTGATGGCTTCTCTTAGGAGAATAGAATGAGAACAGCTTTGTGTCCAGATTTGATGTGGGGATTTTGGCAGATGCCCATGAAAGCTCAGGCCTAGAGATAAGGGGGCAGTGAGAAAGTAAAGATGGGAAATTTGCTGAAACTCATGTGTGTGTGTGTGTGTGTGTTAGTAAACACTGATCACACACACATTTTAAAATTCAGAACATTCAAGCCAATTTTATGTAAAGCTCCAAGGGGCAGAAAAGCTCCCGAGTGACTTGAGTTTACAGATAATTCACCTGCATTATCTCTTTGGCTTCTCACAGGAACATAATGAAGTATTGATAGTTATTGCTATCATTTTACAGATGAGGAAATGCAACTTTGAGAGGTTAAATTAAACTAATAATAACAATAATAACAGAGGCAGAATTATGTGTCAGGTATTGTATGCTTCACTGCATTATCTCATTTAATTCTCTGAAATAAAGCAGGAAGTTGCTACTATTACTATACTCACGTCACACTAAGGAAACTGAGAGATTATTTCCTCAGTGTCACATAGGAAGTAATGGACTGAGAACCAGACCTTTCCAGTTCTAAAGCCTCTGTAACTAGTGACGATGTCACGATGCTATTCCACACTCCCTGTTTATGAATATTAAAATCCAGTCATCTCCAATAATGCTTTTTTTCCTAGTACCTTGTAAACAAACAAGTAAACCAAAAAAGAAAAAAAAAAAAAAGAAAGAAAAATCCAAGAAATGGTTTTACCCGTGCCACCCCCTCCAACCCAAGTTCAACATTGGCTCATTCATTTTCATCTGGTTGAGCTCTATTACCACGCAGGAGTGTGAGAGTTCCAGGTACAGCCCATAACTTTCTCCATATTCAGAATGGGCCCTGCATTCCATCAACTAGCCACCTGCTCTGCTCATTCCTGTGATCACAGGCTCCGCCAGAAGCCCCGCTGTCCCTTTACCTCCTCCTCTTCTCATTTCAGGAGTTTCAGGGTGCCAGCAGACAGGAACTCATTCCTCCCACTATGTGCTGAGAAGGTCACCATCCCATCCTTCCCAAATGGTGAAAGTGCGGTACAGGGAGGAGGAACCGTTTTCTAAAGGTCAGACTGAGGTGGCAGAAGAACCCTGGGGGAGGGGTACCCTCCCCCAGCTCCCCTGCTTCCACCTCAGCTCACCTTTTGATTTTCTAGATCAGAGAGACAACCACAGGGCCCAGGGAAGGCGGGTTACAGAATTGGATGATAATGGTCAGCACTAGACGAAACTTAAGCCAAAGAACATTTCATCACTTAGTCAATTCAGGACTGAAAATACTTCAGAATGATCAGATTTTCTGAATTTGGTTAGAAAGAATGCTGCCTTCCCCCTCCCCACCCTTCCCCCCTAGAAATTCTTCAATTTAGAAAATTTTAACTCAATAAAACCTAAACTGAACATGGCTAGTTTTGCCCTTCAGAAACTGATCCTTTTTCACGTAGAAAGATGGGATAAAATCTGTATCTAACTAATCCATGGTTTCCTAAGCTTCAATTATTTTCTTTTCCTTCCTTCCTTTTGTCATGTACTGAGTATTACCTCTCCTGTTAAATTTTTTAATTACTTGACATCTTTAGGTTTACAATTTTTAAAAGCTTACATAATGTCCCTAGCATGTTTCTAATATATTTATAATGAAACTTTCTAATAAACAGTGAATAAAACATGGTTATTAAAATACACTGGGACTTCCAAGGTGGCACAGTGGTAAAGAATCCGGTTCCATGTGCAAGTTGATGTAGGAGATGTCAGTTCCATCCCTGAGTTGAGCTGATCCCTTGGAGTAGGAAATGGCAATACTGCTCCAGTATTCTTGCCTGGAAAATTCCATGGACAGAGGAGCCTGGTGGGCTATAGCCCATGGGGCTGCAGAGTCAGACAAGACTGAGTACACACTCATTAAAACAAAAACAAAAAACCTATTTGTTTACGTATGGGATTGGCTAAAAAGTTCATTTGAGTTTTCCCATAAGATCTTACCTGAATGAAATTTTTTGGCTCATTTTCTGGTGTCATATCATTTTGCTTTTTCATACGGTCCATGGTATTCTCTTGGCAAGAATACTGGAGTGGTGGAGTGGTTTGCCATCCTCTCCTCCAGTGGACCATGTATTGTCACGGTTCTTCACTATGACCTATCCAACTTGGGTGGCCCTGCATGGCATGGCTCATAGCTTCATTGAGTTACCCAAGCCCCTTTGCGACACAAGGCTGTGATCCATGAAGGGTTTGGCCAACCCAATAACATCTAAAACTGTCTCATACCCTCAGCAGTGTACTTCCCACCTTTTAGACACTCATAATTGTTAGGCTAGGACAATAGGGATAATGTTCTACACTTCCAAAGGAAATATATTAAGGGTCATGGAACAAGACAAATGCTATTTATGAATAATATACAGATGTGTATGCATCTTATTTGATATCTCTACCTCAGTTCTGATTCTTTTTTACAGTTAGGGCATCTTTTTTTCACCAAAGCAGAAAGGTAGATTTAGAAAGGAAATCAGACTCCTAAAGATTAGGTACTCCTAAAGATTTGCTGTTGGCAGTCCTGAAACTGAGAAGGATAGTCATTTGCCAGCTTAGAATTCCTTTCCATATGTATTCATTCTCCTGAGTATATAGACAATATAGCTGAATCCTAAGTAGAATTTCATGCAATCATATTACTTAGGGCATAACTTCTCTTCCAAAAAGAGGTGTCTGTAGTCTAATTCATACCCTGCTTCTCTCCTGCTCATGGTGCCTGACATGTGGTCTTAGTGAAAAATGGTTAACAATACCATTTGCATATTGTCACATATCATTGCTGGGAGAGGTCAATCTGTCCTGACTCCACTGTGAGAGATTAGTTAGAAGCTCCACATTTGGGAATTTCTGGGACTCTGCCCCATGTGTCTCTTCCGTTGGCCTGATTATAATCTGTATCCTTTCACTGTCATGAAATATGATCATGAGTATAACAGCTTTAAATGAGAACTGCAAGCCCTTCTAATGAACCATGGACCTCAGGTTGGGCACTGTAACCCCTAACATTAAACATGTAAAAAGCATTCAGTAAATACTGACAGGTGCTGCAGCAGCACAGTGGAAGAGTTTGGAAGTCAGACACATTGGTTCTCTGTTAACCAACTGTGTCATCTTGGACAAGGTACTTAACTTCTCTGTTTCATTTCATAAAGTGAGAATGATACTATTTTGTACCTTGTAGAGTTGTTGTGAGGAATCAGTAAGAGTGATGAACCATATTATAACCTGAGGGACAAGAAAAAAGCCAAGAATGCTGATCTAGTCTTTATTTAAAATTTTAACATTTTGTTTATCATGAATCTTTCATTAGTATTCACTTTTAAGAAATGTTACATTGAAATATTATTAGTCTTGATTACTAAGTTTTTGATGGCTCTTCAGAGTTTGAACCCAAGGTGAAAGCTTCACTTATCTCACTTTAAGTCTTGGCCCTGGTGAGGATGAACAGTAATAATTAAAGTAAATTACACAGTACAGGCCAGGGCTATGGGAATCACTGAATAAATAATATGTAATATATAGCTTGGAAAAAACTTTGGAAATTTATGTTAATGGGGAAAAAATCGTAACTATGACAAGAGATTGGGCAGTATTTTCAGCTTAAGAGGAAACACCAGGAGTTTTATCTCCATATGTAGCCGATGAAGACTAGATAGTGTATGAGAGTCTGAGTGCTTATGCATTGCTTTTTTAATTTATTACATGAGAAATGACAAATGAATAAGTTGGAGCCTCTTTATGAATGTTACCATTTATAAAAATATGTTGAATTTATAAAGATTATCTTTAAACAAATAACACATTCAACATTCAGTAAATTAAAATTGTCACTAAGTATGATATTCTATATAGTTAAAAGGATTTATCCTGAGAATTTCTTTTAGTTTCAGCTTTGGCTATTGAGAAGTCTCTAAAATGTATTCACTGCTTCTTTACCACAGTTCCAAGAGTAGACTGAGCCTAATAACCCTGTGACATTGCTGTGGACAGTCATGGTCTTTGGTTCAAACTATGGTTATGGGTGATAGAGCTGAGTATCGGACAAAAGATTGCCTTTTCTCTCATGACTTGTAGCTTTTGAGTGAGATAAATTTAAAGCAATTTTTTGCTGTAGTATAAGAAGATGTTTATTGTCTTTGTTACAGGTTCCTAGCATAGCTCCTAAAATGCTTTGAATTTGCTCTTTTGTACACTAATGACATGATTCTTGAGCAGAGGCAGGGGCAGGGGGTGTGTGCTCTGGATAGCTTGAGAATGGTGCTGCCCACCAGAAAAACCAAACAAGTGACCAGAGCGTTAGAACTTTCAGCATCTTGTGCCCCCACACCAGGCCTGGTGATGAAGTTCATGCACAAATGGCCAATGATTCAGATATGTCTACACAATGACATTTCAATACAACTCCCTCTGTGACAGTGCTTGACAAGCTGCTGGGTTGTGAATACTTCAGTTCTGATTATTTTTACAGGAAGGCATCTTCTTTCACCAAAGCAGATAGGTAGGTTAGGAAGGAAATCAGGCCACACCTAAAGATGGTTGTTGTTTAGTTGCTCAGCCTTGTCAGACTCTCGTGACCCTATGGACTGTAGCCTGCCAGCCTCCCAGGCAAAAATACTGGAGTGGTTTAACATTGGTACTCTTTTTCCTTATTGGTAGTCCTGAAACTGAGAAGGGAAGTAATTTGTCATCTCAGAATTCCTTTCCATATGTATTCATTCTTTGAAACATATTGACAGTATAGCTGATTCTTAAATATGATTTCATGTAATCATGTTACTGGCTGGGAGGGTGGCTTGTCTGGAGAGGATATGGAAGCTCTGCATGCCTACACCCTATAACTTGTCTCAACCATCTTTTCTATTTGGCCACTTCAGATTTGCATCCCTTCAGTTCAGTTCAGTTCAGTTCAGTCGCTCAGTCATGTCTGACTCTTTGCAACCCCATGAATCGCAGCACGCCAGGCCTCCCTGTCCATCACCAACTCCTGGAGTTCACTCAGACTCACATCCATTGAGTCAGTGATGCCATCCAGCCATCTCATCCTCTGTTGTCCCCTCCTCCTCCTGCCCCCAATCCCTCCCAGCATCAGAGTCTTTTCCAATGAGTCAACTCTTCACATGAGGTAGCCAAAGTACTGGAGTTTCAGCTTCAGCATCATTTCTTCCAAAGAAATCCCAGGGCTGATCTCCTTCAGAATGGACTGGTTGGATCTCCTTGCAGTCCAAGGGACTCTCAAGAGTCTTCTCCAACACCACAGTTCAAAAGCATCAATTCTTCGGCACTCAGCCTTCTTCACGGTCCGACTCTCACATCCATACATGACCACAGGAAAAACCATAGCCTTGACTAGACGGACCTTTGTTGGCAAAGTAATGCCTCTGCTTTTCAATATGCTATCTAGGTTGGTCATAACTTTCCTTCCAAGGAGTAAGCGTCTTTTAATTTCATGGCTTCAGTCGTCACCATCTGCAGTGATTTTGAAGCACCCAAAAATAAAGTCTGACACTGTTTCCACTGTTTGCCCATCTATTTCCCATGAAGTGATGGGACCGGATGCCATGATCTTAGTTTTCTGAATGTTGAGCTTTAAGCCAACTTTTTCACTCTCCACTTTCACTTTCATTAAGAGGCTTTTGAGTTCCTCTTCACTTTCTGCCATAAGGGTAATGTCATCTGCATATCTGAGTTTAATGATATTTCTCCCGGCAATCTTGATTCCATCTTGTGTTTCTTCCAGCCCAGTGTTTCTCATGATGTACTCTGCATATAAGTTAAATAAGCAGGGTGACAATATACAGCCTTGACGTACTCCTTTTCCTATTTGGAACCAGTCTGTTGTTTCATGTCCAGTTCTAACTGTTGCTTCCTGACCTGCATACAGATTTCTCAAGAGGCAGGTCAGGTGGTCTGGTATTCCCATCTCTTTCAGAATTTCCCACAGTTTATTGTGATCCACACAGTTATAAACCAGTAAATGAGAGTACAATGTTTTCCTGCATCTGTGGGTCATTCTAGCAATTTCAGAACCTGAGCAAAGGGTCACAGGAACCCCCCAGATTTATAGATGGTTGGTTAGAAGTGTTGTTGGCCCCTGACATATGGAGAGGGGGCAGTCTTGTGGGAATGAGTCCTTAAATGTTGGGTGTGCACTAACTCTGGACCCTTGGTGTCAGAATTTAATTGTTGGACACCTAGTTGTTGTTGGAGAATCATCGACCTGCCAATATAATTTAGTTGAGGTTTTCCTTACCAATCCTTGCTGAGCTTCTTCAAATAGTTTGTGATTATACTAGTTTTACAGCAGCATATTCACAGTGGCTATAACCAAGGCGTATCTCTGTTTTCCTATTATTTCTATTAATCCCTTAAGTGAATTTTAGGAAGGCTTTACAGTGGGAATAATTGATGATATTCATGGCTCAGATGGGAAAGAATCCACGTGCAATACAGGAGACCTGGGTTCAACTCCTGGGTCAGAAAAATCCTCTGGAGAAGAGAGTGGCTACCCAGTCCAGTACTCTTGCCTGGAAAATTCCATGGACAGAGGAGCCTTGTGGGCAGTCCAAGGGGTCACAAAGAGTCAGACACAACTGAGTGACTAACACTTTCTCGTTTTTTCCCAAGGTTTTACAATGGGAATAATTGATGAAATTCTTATAAATAAAACAGTTACATCTTTTAACGTTGTATAAATAATCAGTTTATTGGATACATTTTCCATCTGTTACACTGGCATCATTTCTGCCAAGATGAGATATTTCTCCTTCTAAAAGACCTGTACATCTGTTCATGCCTAAGTACTCTTGAGAACTAAACTCAAGGACATAGGATGCAACATTGGGGAATAAAAGGGGTAAATGAAATTTGAACCAGTGTTACTCAAAATATGGTACTTGAACCACAAGCATTCCTATTGGTTGTGAGCTTCATAGAAATACAACTTCATTGGCCCCACTTCAATTTATCAAATCAGAATCCAAGGGATGGGACCCAGGACACTGTGTATTAACAGTTTCCAGGTTATCCTTTGTTGTTCGATTGCTCAGTCATGTTCAACTCTTTGTGACCCTATGGACTGCAGTACACCAGGCTTCCCTGTCCTTTACTATCTCCCAGGGTTTGCTCAAACTCATGTCCATTGGGTCAGTGATACCATCCAAACATCTCAGCCTCTGTCACCCCTTCTTCTCCTGCCCTCAGTCTTTCCCAGCATCAGGAACTTTTCCAGTGAGTTGGCTCTTCACATCAGGTGGCCAAAGTATAAGAGCTTCAGCCTTAACATCAGTCCTTTCAGTGAGTATTCCGGGTTGACTTCCTTTAGTATTGAGTGGTTTGATCTCCTTGCTATCCAAAGGACTCTCAAGAATCTTTTCCAGCACCGCAGTTCCAAAGCAGCAGTTCTTCAGTGCTCAGCTTTCTTTATCATCCAACTTTTATATCCATACATGACTACTGGAAAAACCATAGCTCTGACCATACAGACCTCTGTGGGCAAACCGATGTCTCTGTTTTTTAATATGCTGTCTAGTTTGGTCATAGCTTTTTTTCCAAGGAGAAAGCATCTTTTAATTTCTTGGCTGCAGTCACCCTCTGCAGTGATTTTGGAGCCCAAGTAAATAGTCTGTCACTTTTTCCATTGTTTCTACATCTGTTTGCCATGAAGTGATGGGACCAGATGCCATGATCTTAGTTTCTTTAATGTTGAGTTTAAATCAGCTTTTCATTCTCGACTTTCACCCTCATCGAGAGGCTTAGTTCCTCTTTGCTTTCTGCCATTAGGGTGGTGTTATCTGCATATCTGAGGTTATTGATATTTTTCCTGGCAGTCTTGATTTCAGCTTGGGCTTGCTTCATCCAGCTCAACATTTCACATGATGTACTCTGCATGTAAGTTAAATAAGCAGGGTGACAATACACAGCCTGCATAAGGTGATCCTTATGCAGAGTAAATCTGAGAACCACTGCTGTCTCTATATTTTAGTCAAAACTAAGTTCAGGTGGGTAAGTCAGTGGTCATGAGAAGCTCAGATTAAATAGGGGGGTCATCAAATATCCCAGTTTGCTTGGGATTTGAAGTTTTCTAGGATGTAGGACTCTCAGAGCTAAGACCAGGGGATTCCCTAGCAAACCAGGGAAGTTGGTCATAATGGTCACATGATTCTGTGTTTATATTACAAACAAGACTGACTTGCATTTCATTTTATTCCTGTTGGATATCCTTTATTCCCTGACTGATTTCCCTTAGGCTCTGGCCATGACCAAATTAATATGACTATCTTGTGGGTCATAGATTTAGGGAATTCAATAAGGTAGTTAGAGTTGACATTTTGTGCTTGCTGTAACTGCTAGAGTTTGATTACACTACAGTGTGTGATCCATAACTTGCCCCTGTGCCTAATTTTTTCTCACTTCAATGTTAGGTGTTCAATAGGGCTCAAAAAAGGTAAAAGCTGAGAATCATCTTAAAGTTCTTTTAAGTCACTTACATTTGTTTATTTTTCCTTTGTTGTCGGTTCCTGTTGGTTCTCATCCAGGTTATTATGAATGTCTTCCTTTGTTTCCTGACTAGTTTCCAGATACCTTCATTAACAGTGTAAATTTGCACTTTTGTCCATGACTTTCAACATTTCGAAGTGTTTGTTGGACATTGCTTTTGATTGTAGATGGTTGTGACGGTATTGTAAATGCCACTGAGAGCTGATTAATAGAATTAACAGCTACTAGTAATTAGGCATGCCATATTTACTTTACATACGGCTTTAATATCCACTTTGAAAGCTTACTTCGAAGGAAACAGAGTAGAAAATGCTCCAAAGAAATGAGTTTTATCTTTTGTGAAGTTCAAAGCTGAAATAAAACAAAACAAAACATTTAACAGCTTGCGTCTGTCTCTAATGAAATCTAATGGGTTGGTGGGTGTGTGTTTCTTCTAACATAATAACTCTACACAAATTATTTATTTTTAATGTCATGAAAACTCATGTTATATTCCTTGCTTTTCTTAAAGCTCCACAATGAAGGCGCAATTATGTTACATTCAAAAACAATTAGGTTTGACTATTTGGATGCAAACTATTGTTGACAACATTTTGCAGCATTTTTAACCAGTGAAAACATTCTGCTTTGTCTATTAAAATGCTCATTTTGTAAATTGTTTTTCGTGTGGTTTAGGCTGTAGCACAAATGTTTTCTCTTCTCTCTCTGCAGCTAATTTTCCCCTGTTTATCCACACAATTTACTAGATAAGTACTATGAGTTATCTCTGAAATATGGGCTTTCTCTACTGAATCCTTGACTCAGTTTTAAGTATCTTCGAACTTTAGAGCTCGGTTAAATGGAAGAGTCATTTTCCAAGGCTATAATATACCCACTTAGTAGTCCTGAAGAAACTTTAATCCTCAATGTGAGGCAGTTTGTATGCTCTGATCCACGAACCTCACTGGTGCACTCTACTTAGAATTTGGTCTGACCTAGATGGCAGGGTTCTTTGCTATTTTGAATAAAATTTTAAAGTTATCACATATGATGAAAATTAGGTATAATCAAGTAACTACCAAAAATCTCTTACGTAGGTGCTGTGCTGCAGGGTTACATACTACTGTTTCAAGTAAAACACAGTTTTTCTCCTAATGTTGAGACAGATTGCTTGCTTTTGATTGAGCATCAGATAAAATACTTGGATCATGTTCCCTGGTCATCATGAACAACATATATGCTCAAATATGAGGATCATTCTCATCATGGTGAGCTGGGCTAACAGTGTAAGAGGCATGTATATTTGGAATATCTGAGGAAACAAGAGATTCAAGTCTCCCATGGCCTGTCTCCCTCCCACACTGTGCCTACCTGCATTAAAAGCAATGGTAAGCAGACCTGCCTCCTACTTAAATTTTCATTCATTCTTATCCCTTCCTTTTTGTCCTCATCCCTATATCCCTCATTTGATTCTCACTGTAACCCTTAAGAATTCAGTCTTTTTATGTATCACATTTTCTTTTATCTGTGGATGAACATCTAGGTTGCTTCCATGTCCTGGCTGTTGTCAATAGTGCTGCAATGGACATGGGGGTGCATTGTCTTTTGGAATATGGTTTTCTTTGGGTATATGCTTAGTAGTCGGATTGCTGGGTCATATAGTAGTTCTATCTTTAGTTTTTTAAGAAACCTCCATGGAGTTCTCCATAATGACTGCTATCAATTTACATTCCCACCAACATGCTGTACAGTAGAAACTACCTCCCTGGTAGCTTAGCTGGTAAAGAATCCACCTGTGATGCAGAAGACCCTGGTTCAATTCCTGGGTTGGGAAGATACCCTGGAGAAGGGATAGGTTACCCACTCTGGTATTCTTGGGCTTCCTTGGTGGGTCAGACAGTAAAGAATCTGTCTGCAATGTGGGAGACCTGGGTTCGATCCCTGGGTTAGTAAGATCCCCTGGAGGACAGCATGGCAGTCCACTCCAGTATTCCTGCCTGGGGAATCCCCATGGACAGGCTGCAGTCCATGGGGTTGCAAAGAGTTGGACACAACTGAGTGACTAAGCACAAACATACAGAGAAACTAAATAACATTATAAAGCAACTGTACTCCAATAGTAATTAATTGAAGAAGCAAAAGATTAGGTCTTTAAAAAAAAATCCCAGTGACAAATGAATCTAATTAAGTTTTAATGGTTTCCCCATGGTCACTCAGAATATAAGTAGCCAATATTTGAACCTAGGCTTCTTAACACTGAAGCTTTTCCTTGGCCTTTGTGTTATGATATAAAACTTGCCTGAGAGTAGTCTGCCTTGGCAGTGTGTGATGGAGAGTGGGGTGGGGGCAAAGGTTAAGAACCTCAGGTACCGAACACTGTGAAAGGTACACCCAGTGGAAATTACATCACTACCGGTCTTGTCACTCCTTTTGCTGAAGTGAACTTAAATATATCTGCTTAAGAATATACCTTCACTATTTTTTTATTCTGTTTCCTAAACCCTTGGAACTATGTTTCATATCTTTCCTGTAGAAAGCAAGTTTTGATGCTACTGTGGCTTTGATACTGGTTGAAATTGTCTGATTGCTCTTTCCAAGTTCAAGTTAGTGATCAAATGAGGCTTTTATTCACAGTGTAATATTCTACATTCCATCAGTAGTTTGGGAATTGGAGGGACTGACTGACTCGTACTGTGTGTGAAGTTGGAACAAAATAGACTTAACTATGGTCTTTCAGTTGTGTCTGTTTTAGCCGCAGTCATCTTTAGGTGTCCTGGTAATTTTGTAAACCCACCATGAAGTTTTCCATGTCACAGTTCAGCATGTGTGTCTTTTGTGCCTTATCTAAGGTTTACTTTCTAAGTTAGAATCCAAATACAAATGTATCGGGCTGTATATTACATTTGGGGTTCATGATGTAAGAGGTATGAATGCAGTTATTATAAACTTCTAATCCATCAATGAGCTTTGAGGATATTGCGGTATGCATTCAAGCAAAATCTTAGAGCTTCATGTTTCAGCAGCTTCTTGCTTCATTTCAAAATCATTTTCTTTTAAAGAAATGGAAATTTGCTAACCTTTCACTCAACACAAATAATGATGGGATCCTAGTTCATTTATATTCAGTTGGAGCAACATATTTATTCAGGTGGCAGATGGAGAGTGTTAATGGATTAAGGTATATGGACAAAGTGGGCAATTGTACTGTAAATGTTACTTAAGTGAATTTGGCCTGCAAGGGTATTATTGATTTATTTTATCTAATTTGGTTTGTATTGCAATTCAAGCTCAAGACTGAGGGTTGAAGTCATCTGTCTTCTATAGGTGAAATGGCTTCAGGTCACAAGGGAACTAAACTAAGTGAATAGGAAGTCTCTTCCTTAGAGGAAACAAGGAGAGTGGAAATATTTTCCAGTGGGGTGGGGAGTGTGGAGAGGGAAGTGTTGCTCTCCTCCCAAGGACACTAAGAAATCATATTCCAGCAGGAAGAAAACATGTAACCACCACTCAGTGAAACCTTTTGATTTCCCTGTCAATATTAAAACAATATCCTCCTAATAGCTGAGGAGTGGTACTTTGCAAAGCTAGGGGCATGGAGCTTAGTGATGTTGCTCATCATCGATCCTTTTGTAAATCAGCCGAATAGGAAGAAAGGTACCTTTTTAGCTGATGTGCAAAGCACCCTATTAAGTGGCTCATGTTCACTCTCTCAGTTCTCCATGTGTCCAAGCTTGTGAAGAAAAGAGTGGCTGGTGAGAACAGGAGAGCAGAGTTCTCAATTATTTTTTGAAACTGCTGTGAAATTACTCAACACTAAATTTGTCTGTTGTTGAATGATTGAACATAAATTATAAAAGGTAAACTGTTGAATGCCATTAACCTAACAGGAGTATAGCTGTGTGTGTGTGTGTGTGTGTGTGTGTGTGTGTGTGTGAGAGAGAGAGAGAGAGAGAGAGAGTCATTCAGTCGTGTCTGACTCTTTGTGACCCCATGGACTGTAGCCCCCTGTCAGGCTCCTCAGTCCATGGGACTCTCCAGGCAAGAATACTGGATTAGATTGCTATTTCCTTCTCCAGTCATATAGCTCTAATCCCCCCAATTATTATAACCTTGAGTTTATCATGATCATAAAGAAAAAGAAGGCAGTAAAGATTTAAACATAGGGTTGTCCGCAAACAATTTTGGTTCAATTCATTAGTTTAAGGTCCTCTGACACAGCCCTGTGGAACAAGGAAGGCTTCCTATCCTCTTCAGTTAAGGACCGGGAAATTGAGACCTCGAGAGGCCTGGTGACCAGTTCAGTGCTACCTGGGGCAACTGTTAAGTTTTTTTCAAGTGCAAAAGTAGTATTGCACACCTCTATTTGTCCCCTGGCTCCTCTGCTTCTAGAGTTGCAAAGAGATCTATTAATTAAACAAAACAGTCAGACAGCTCCCCAGGAGCCTTTGAATACAAAGTCTCTAATGACTCCATGCAAAATGTCGCAGACCCCAAACATCTGTTCTAGAGATACAGTCAAGCTCCGCTCCACAATCCCAAGTTAACAACTTATTTCCTTTTTATTATTTTTTTTTAAGTGCGTAGCAGCTGTCCACATATTTCAGAGGACAGACCTCAGTTTTAAACCTCAGCCAGAGTTTGTTCCATAGAAAACTCTCCACACTTCACCGTATGTGCTAATTAGAAGCTTCTTACAATAAGCATATAAATTCATTTATACACTGATGAATTTTCAGTTGCCAAATACCTCCAGTGAAAAGGCCAGAAAAGTGAAAATAGTCTAATGAATTTAACATTTATTTTTGTGCAAGCTTGGGTAATTTTTAGAATTGTTTTGGTTTTGGAAGAATGATTTGCATGTGTAGTGCATTTGATTTTTTTTTTTTTTTGAGACTCTTGAAATACTGTTTCCTGGAAAAGGAAGGCAAATTTTCTTGATTTAGAGGCATGCAGCCAGATACCTGGAGTTAAACCCATAAGACCAGAAGTGAAAGGAAAAGAGATAATCTCTAGGTCACACATTCACAAGGCCTGAGGGAAAGGATGAAGAGCATCAAGGAAAAGATAAAGGTGACTTACGATTTCACTGCAGCATGGGGTAAATTTGTCTCTGATGTGAGCCCTCCAGCTAACAAAAAAGCAGTCCCCCACCTCCCTTTCTGTTACACCCCTACAACGAGGGACAGCAGGTAAATGTCAGTCTCGTTTCTTACACAGAAATACAATTTTATATGCTGTTTGTTTGAAATCTTGTAATTTTTTAACTTTCCCTTTTATGAGACACACATACATATTTATGCATTCATCCATCAATCAGACATGTCCTGAGGACTGACTATTCCTCTGGCCCATAATAAGACAGAAGATCACTGTCTAACACAGCTCACAGTTTTGTGGGGAGAACCACATAATTAAAACGTTAATGAATCCATAGTTAAGAAAATTATGAGTCAAAAATTATTAGACTTTAAATATGATAACAAGATAAAGAATTATTAGGAAGAACAAGGGCCTTTTGAATAAGAGGTTGCTCATGAAAAGATCTCTCTAAGGAGAGGAGTTAAATTATCTGAGTGATGGGGAGGAAGTAATTGTACAATGCTTTGAAGAAGGGATCTTCCAGGAGGAGCGAGAAGAACAAATTGAAGAGCCTTGAGGCTAGGACGGTTTTCCCCCAAATGGAAAGAAGGTCATATAGTTTAGACAAGAGTGTCTCAGTGGAGTATGTACAAGGTGAAGCCTGGGAGATGAACAGGGGCTAAGTCAAGATCTTATAAACCATAAAGCAAGCACTTGTATTTCATTTAAAAAAAAAAAAAACTTTGATGCAATTTTCTGTGACATCTACATGCCGAGTATTGCCCAATCACACTATAGAAGCTATTTCATAAAATACCTATGAAAGTTATTTCAGTAACCCTATGAAGAATGCTACAATATTTCCATTTTCTGGATAAGAAAATGAAGACTTAAAGAAGTTGATCAACTTTCCCAAGGTTATTTAGATAGTAAGAATGAAGCCAAATTTCCCAGCAAGATCTAACACCACAGTCTTGAGTCCTTGTTTATTCTTCCCCTTTATTCCACATCTCCATAACTGTATTTTCTAGAACCACTCGGCACATTGTACACATAATGCAGGTGAAATGTACACAAAAAAAATACCATCTGAAATAGGAGGGCTGAGACCCTGTTGGCCAGGAGAAACTGTGTAGGAAGAAAAGCACTTATTAAGAATGGCAGTTAATGGTAGCTGAATTCTGACTGGTCTCTGCTAAATTGCCTTATTAAATTCTGCATTCCCCATCATAGCTAGATTGAAGACTTTCATGATGTCAGGATCCATCATTACACACATACACACAGTCTGTATTATATTCATAAATATGGGTTTTATGAGTAACTCATTAATATATAGTCTTATATGTGAGTTACATATTGGAGAGGGTTGAATTAAAAATGGCCTAACACGTATTTCTGGGCTCACATGCTCTTCTAGAACCTTGCCATTCTCTATCAAGAGAGGGGAGTCTGTTTCTCCTCCTCTTGGATTTGGCAGGCCACTGAGAGTGTCTCAGTGAATAGAATGTAGCAGAAGAGGCTGCTACGAAATATAATGCATCTTTCTCTGTCTCTCTTGGGGTGTTTGCCCCAAGGACTCAGCAGTCGTGTAGGAACCTAGGCCATATGGAGAAGCCATGTAGTTGTTTCTGCTAGCAGCCATAGTTAAGGACTCAGTCCACCGATCACTGTCAGGAATAAGGGTGAATGAGTCTCGAGATAATTCCAGCTTCCTGCCTTTAAGCCACCCTAGGTGATTTGTGCAATAGAAACAAACTGTCACCACTAGATTTTGCCCAGATTACAGATTCGTGGGCAAAATAAACATGACTGTTATTTTAAGCAATTAATTTTTGTTATACAAAATAGAGCCAAAGCAACTGAAACATAATACGCAGATTCTCATATTGTGTATTGTTGTTGTTCAGTCGCCAAGCTGTGTCTGATTCTTTGCAACCTCAGGGGCTGCAACACACCAGGCTTCCCTGTCCCTTACCATCTCCCGGAGTTTGCCCAAGTTCATGTCCACTGAATCAGTGATGCCATCCAACCGTCTCATCCTCTGTCGCCCTCTTTTCCTTTTGCCTTCAATCTTTCCCAGCATCATGGTCTTTTCCAGTGAGTCAGCTATTCACATCAGGTGGCCAAATCCTGGAGCATCAGCTTCAGCATCAGTCCTTCCAATGAATATTCAGGATTCATTTCTTTAGGATTGACTGGTTTGACCTCCTTGCTTTCCAAGGGACTCCCAAGAGTCTTCTCCAGCACCAGAGTTTGAAAGCATCAATTTTTTGGTGCTCAGCCTTCTTTGTTGTCCAGCTCTCACATCTGTCATATTATGTATATGTGTGTGTGTGTGTGTGTATGCCTGCACAGTTTATATTATACACACATGTATATACATATATATGTAGACATATTGAATATAAACCTATGTATAATCTAAATATACATAAAAACTAAAAGTGACTTTTAGGAGACTATTCATTTAACGCATGGAGATGATGTAGTTATTTGATTAAAACAAGTAATGCTGAGGTTAGACCTTGATTTGAACTAAGATCTGTTTCTTAGTTCTTCTTCCTAGGTATGGCCTTCAGCAGGCTGGTCAGCTTTTCTTATATTCATTTTTTAGTCACTTAAGTAGAGATATAATGGCTCCTATTATATAGGACTGTTGTATAAGATAAATAGGATCATATTTATATATCTCTTAACATAGTGGCTGATGCATAATGGTACTCAGTAATTGTCTCAGTAAATATAAAATAAATATAAATATTTACTCAGTAAATATAAAATAAAATTTTAAATTATTATTATTATTACTCTAGCTTTGAGCATGGTTCCAGTTTACAATTTACATCTTTTCTCCCAAGAGTTCACTTAAGAAGATTTCAAATCTAAGTGCCACCCAAGCAGGAACATTATCTAAATAGTTTCTGGAGCCTGTGGGAAAATCATAGCTATGGATAATTAGAGGTCAGCTGTCAGGACCCAAGAAAAGATCTTTTAACATATCTTCGGGCGAAAGAGAGAAAAAGGCATAGGAACTAGAAAATGTTCAAGGCAGAGTGAATATGTATTTTTCCTTCAACTTTATCCAGTTGTGGAATTCAATATGAAACCTTAGAAGTATGAGTGTCAATGATATTTCCCACCAATTAAATTTCATCCTGGCATGAATCAGCTGGCATAAATCAAAGACTTTAGGTGAAAGAAGGTCATTTTGTTCATGAAAATGTCATCCTCTCTGTACAAACAGCACCTTCCAGGGTTGTAACTGTATTCCATAACAATGGGGCACATTGTTGTGAGGTGTGTAGCTTAGCCTTTTTTATAAAAGAGCTGTTGCTGATGATTCAGTATTGTTCTTTTTCACTCACTACTTAGACTTAACATGTCATTTCCTGCAAAAATGAAGGTAAATCCAGATGGTTTGGGAAACTCTGATAGGTTTACTGGTATCCTGTTGGATTGGGTAGACTTCTGACCATGTTGTATGTGACAGCTTGCTCTTACCTGTCACTTGCTGAAAGCAGAAAATTCTTAGACTATGTTCAGCCAGACTCTGTGAAGCAAAGGTGCCACCATGTTTAGGCCTTACACTCTGCGCCATGTCTCCATGGTAAGTAAAACAAAGATCCTCTGAGTCTTTTGTTGAATCACCAGTGCCAGTTGGTGCAACATTTGGTGCAGACACCTGATTAGTAAGTTCTGCCACAAAAAGGTCAGGTCAGGAGGAAGGAACTGAAGGAGCCTAAGCCACCATCTTTAACTTAGCCTTGGAATTGTGGGGCTGAGCCTGCCACTCTATTACTACCCAGTGCAATAAATAGTAATAGTAATAGTAATAGTAATAGTAATAGTACTCTATTACTAACTGACTGCTGTTGACCATAGAGATGCTGCTAGTATCCTGGGCATCTAATCTGCCACCTAAAGCTTCTTTGAGTAGCAGCAGGGAGTTCAATTCTCTAGCAGTGGATTCAGATTTTCCAATTAGGGGAAACTTCTCATTTCTACTTAGGTGATGCTTGATAGATAACTTCATTGTTCTTTTTTAAAATTTTTTAGCCATGCTGTATGGCACGTAGGGACCTTACTTCCTTGACCAGGGATCAAACCCATGCCCCCCTACAATCAAAGCATGGAGCCCTAACCACTGACCAGCTAGGGAAGTCCTCTACTCCATCTTTCTTATGAATACTCTTGTTAACTCCTCCTCTTCAAGATACATCCTTGCCCCCCTCCCACACCACCCTCCCCTTTTAAACCTAATCTTCCACCAAGTTAGATGACTGTACTGTGAGGGGCATTTTCTGTTTCTCTGTATTTATCACAGATATCCCGTGTCCATTGTTGTTATCTTTATATGTCTTCCTCATTACACTGCACAGTCTGCAATGAGAAAGATTATGTGTGTTACAGCATCCACAGTATCCCCTACTACACAGTCTGGCAAACAGTAAGCATTAAAATAATATTATACATAAAAATGAATGAATAATGTTACTAGATTCATAGGACCTCAAAGTCTTAGTAATTGGACTAACCACTTCTGTAGCTTCAAAACTGAAATTGCAATTTAATTGAAGTACAATGTAAGTACACTATTGATATTTAATAATGAGCTTTTAAAACTCATAAAAATAGCATGATATAGAGTAATAGGTTCATGCTTTGTCTCTTCTGCAACCTTTCAGCTTTCTCTTTACCTCCCCAATGCAGCTTGCATGCGTGTGTGCTAAATCACTTCAGTTGTGTTCAACTCTTAGCGACCACATTGACTAGAGCTCGCCAGGTTCCTCTGTGCATGGGGTTCTCCAGGCAAGAGTACTGCAATGGGTTGCCATTCCCTCCACCAGGGGATCTTCCCTATTCAGGGACTGAACCTGGGTCTCTTACATCTCCTGCATTGGCAGGCAGTTTATTTACCACTAGCACCACCTTACAGAATTCATAGAAATGAGAGGAAATAGTGGAGTAGTCTAAATTATGTAGCTTCAAATTCTGGCCTTGCTGTGTATCAGTAATGAGTCTTAGTTTTCTCATCTCCAAAGTTGTGCTAAGGGTTGTACCGTTTTATGAGAATTAGAAACAATATACCTAAAGTGCCTAGGGCAAGGATCAGGATATAGTAAGTATACATCATATAAAACTCTTCTCAAGAGTTTTATCTTCATGCCTTTGGTGTTTTTATCTTCATATTTTTTCATTATTACTCATGGCCTAAAGAGTAAAATGACTTTTCTTGACATACATAAATTGTACATGGATTCCTCCCTTTCCAGTCTTAAATCCCTTAAATCCTCTTATTTCAGATTATCTACCCAATTGTCCAACTCACTCTTCTCCAGCATGTTCCGGACCTTTGAAGCCTTTGTGCCTTTGGTTATGCTGTGTTTTCTACTAGATTACTATTTCTTACCTGTTAAAATTCCTTTTACTGTGAAAGGCCATATTGAGCAGCATTTGAGGATATGGACTCTAGTGCCCTTACCTTTTAGTTCTGTGACCTTGAATGGCTTTTTTTTTTTTTTTTAACCATTTCTATGCAAAAGTAGGAAGTCAAGAAATACCTGGAGTAACATGCAAATTTGGCCTTGGAATACGGAATGAAGCAGGGCAAAGACTAATAGAGTTTTGCCAAGAAAATGCACTGGTCATAACAAAAACCCTCTTCCAACAACACAAGAGAAGACTCTACACATGGACATCACCAGATGGTCAACATTGAAATCAGATTGATTATATTCTTTGCAGCCAAAGATGGAGAAGCTCTCTAAAGTCAGCAAAAACAAGACCAGGAGCTGACTGTGGCTCAGACCATGAACTCCTTATTGCCAAATTCAGACTTAAATTGAAGAAAGTAGGGAAAACCACTGGACCATTCAGGTATGACCTTAATCAAATGCCTTATGATTATACAGTGGAAGTGAGAAATAGATTTAAGGGCCTAGATCTGATAGATAGAGTGCCTGATGAACTATGGAATGAGGTTCGTGACATTGTACAGGAGACAGGGGTCAAGACCATCCCCATGGAAAAGAAATGCAAAAAAGCAAAATGGCTGTCTGGGGAGGCCTTACAAATAGCTGTGAAAAGAATAGAAGTGAAAAGCAAAGGAGAAAAGGAAAGATATAAACATCTGAATGCAGAGTTCCAAAGAATAGCAAGAAGAGATAAGAAAGCCTTC
>NW_011495049.1:1790607-1791442 GCF_000754665.1 Bison bison bison
GACAGGCAGGAGATTGTCACCCTGTTTATTTAACTTATATGCAGAGTACATCATGAGAAACGCTGGACTGGAAGAAACACAAACTGGAATCAAGATTGCCGGGAGAAATATCAATAACCTCAGATATGCAGATGACACCACCCTTATGGCAGAAAGTGAAGAGGAACTCAAAAGGCTCTTGATGAAAGTGAAAGTGGAGAGTGAAAAAGTTGGCTTAAAGCTCAACATTCAGAAAACGAAGATCATGGCATCTGGTCCCATCACTTCATGGGAAATAGATGGGGAAACAGTGGAGACAGTGTCAGACTTTATTTTCTGGGCTTCAAAATCACTGCAGATGGTGACGACTGAAGCCATGAAATTAAAAGACGCTTACTCCTTGGAAGGAAAGTTATGACGAACCTAGATAGCATATTGAAAAGCAGAGACATTACTTTGCCAACAAAGGTCCATCTAGTCAAGGCTATGGTTTTTCCTGTGGTCATGTATGGATGTGAGATTTGGACTGTGAAGAACGCTAAGCACCGAAGAATTGATGCTTTTGAACTGTGGTGTTGGAGAAGACTCTTGAGAGTCCCTTGGACTGCAAGGAGATCCAACCAGTCCATTCTGAAGGAGATCAGCCCTGGGATTTCTTTGGAGGGAATGATGCTAAGGCTGAAACTCCAGTACTTTGTCCACCTCATGTGAAGAGTTGACTCATTGGAAAAGACTCTAATGCTGGGAGGGATTGGGGGCAGGAGGAGAAGGGGACGACAGAGGATGAGATGGCTGGATGGCATCACTGACTCGATGGACGTGAGTCTGAGTGAACTCCAGGAGTTTGTGATGGACA